>NC_053027.1:407143673-407234200 GCF_003073215.2 Triticum urartu | reverse complement strand
CTAATGATGTGATCCCGTTAATCAAATGACAACTCATGTCTATGGTTAGGAAACATAAACATCTTCGATTAACGAGCTAGTCAAGTAGAGGCATACTAGTGACATTTTGTTTGTCTATGTATTCACACAAGTATTACGTTTTTCGATTAATACAATTCTAGCATGAATAATAAATATTTATCATGATATAAGAAAATAAATAATAACTTTATTATTGCCTCTAGGGCATATTTTCTTCAGTTAAAGGATTATTATATGATTCAATTATGCTAGTAAAGTTAAGAGATTGCACTAGTGAAAATATGAACCTTAAGCCTTATTTTTAAGTATTGATATACTATTTTAGTCGTTGCTTGCTCCTTCTTACCTTGCTATTTTTAATTGTTCAGATTATGAAAACTTACTTCTATCATCCATATTACACTTGTATCATCATCTCTTCGCCGAACTAGTGTATCTATACAATTTATCATTATATTCGGTGTTGGGGACATAAGAGATTTCTTATATTTGATTGCAGAGTCATTTGAAAAGGACCATCTTCATTCTACACCTTCCATGGATTGATAAATTTTAGGTCATCCTTTTGAGAGAAATTTATTGTTGTCCTATAAAACTCTATGCTTGGAGGCCCAACAAAGTCTATAAAAATAAAATTGTGTAGTACACCAGTGTAAAAGCCGGGATGGTTGTTGCCGCGGTGCTGCTATGCCATGCCCGTTGGCGCAACCGGCACTGCGATACAACGCTCCCCAGCGGCCGCGCTGCAAGTCGGACGGAGAGCCACAACAAAGGGCACACCTTTGCTGGTATGCAGCACTCGCCCGACATTGCTCGTGCTTCAAGATGGATGGGGGCGCGACCTGTAGGGGAGCACCAGTGCTACGGTGCTAACCTCGTGATGGGGCTGCAATGCAGAGCTCCCGACGCTTCAAGCCGGCGTTGCTACGTTGGCTTCCGACGACGCTGCTACTGCAGCTCTGCTGGCGACAATACAACATCACCGACCAACCATGTTGCGACGGGACCGTTGAGGTGCTACGATGCTGCTGGCTAGTAGAACAACGGTGGTGCAGGGTGACTGGAGGGAGGCATGCTACGAGTGAGGGCCGGGAGGGGGCATGGGGTGCTTCGTGTTTGCAAGCGCAAGCAGAACTGCAAGGCCGAAGCAGAGGAAGACGATCGAAGGGTCATGCGCAGACGGATCGGACAGCTGTGCACGCCGATGATTTCTTAGCAGCGCTCTTTGGTATTTTTATTACAACTAAAGGAGCAACGAAGAAAGGGTTCAGTAAGGTTACTAAAAACAGACTTTTCGCAATATGAACCTCCGGCTAAAAGGTATTATCAGGCTTTCAGTCTTTGATCATGTCAACCTTTCGGCCCCATCATTTGTCCCTTCAGTTTCACGTCCGGAGAAAATTCTGAGGCTATGGCCAGCCAATGCGCACGTGAAACTGAGCCAGCAACAAGGGTCAACTCAGTCGACGAACTACAGAAACATCCGGCCAAAATATGAACATAGCCCAATCTTCTCATTAAAATTTAAATCTGTGACAAACTCTCTATGTCACTAGCCTGCATGAACAGTGTGACCCAGAAGTCCATCTCATCGTTGCTCGACGACGACGTCGAAGCACTATCTACGCCGAAGGTGTCGCCGGTTTCCATCCCGGAACCGGAGCTGTCCACCGACATCGCCAGTGTCTCGGACCAGAAGCTGTCGTCAATCTGGAACTCCTCGGACTCCGAGGAAGAGCTTCCCGTGTTCTCCAACGACGAGGCCATCGAGTAGCCGGTGGCCGACGACGTCGAGAGCGACTGCTCCGGCGACATCGAGAGGGACTGCCCCGGTGACGACGACGCAGGCTCGGAGGTCGGTCCCTCGAGCGCGCTCGCAGTTGCAGCCACAGCAGGCTTCTTGGCTTTGCGCTTAGGCGCTGCCTGGCCGGACGTCTTGGACGAGGATTCGAGTCGCTTCTTGAGGTGTGTGTGCCAGACGTTCTTGATCTCGTTGTCCGTCCTGCCAGGCAGCCTGGCCGCAATGGTGGACCATCTGTTGCCGAGCATGGCGTGGAGTTGGATGATGGCTTCTTCCTCCTCGCAGGTGAAGTTGCCGCGCTTGATGTCGGGGCGCAGGTAGTTGATCCACCGGAGGCGGCAGCTCTTGCCGCAGCGCAGCAGGCCGGCCTGCTTGGGCAGCGCCCGCCAGTTGCTGTGGCCGTGCTGCTCGATATGAGCGACCAGGGTCATGTCCTCCTCCGCCGTCCACGGGCCCCTCTTGAGCCCCATCTTCTCGCAGCAAGGAGCCCTCACCATTGCTGTTGCTTACTCTGTCTCTGTGCTCCTCTGCACTCTTCTCTTCTCTTCGCGCAGGCCCTGATAAGACGCTCGCGCTGTGTGTGTGTGTGTGTGATGGGTCGGGGGCAAGGGAGGGAGTCGGATGCTAGGAGAAAGCTGATGATGGTGTGTGGATTGCGAGGGCGTTGAGCTATTTATGCTCGCTCGAGTCGACAGACAGCAAAACGTGGTCAATTGAGGTTCATGGGCAGCTTCTGGGAAGGACCGAAGGAGCCGAATGGCCACACCGCTGGGTGACAAAACGAGGCGGAATAGCAACGGCTTGCTCCCACTTGTTCTTTTTTCTTTTTTGATCAGCACTTGGTTCTTTTTTCTACTGTGTGGAATTGGATGGAGTCCATGTACGGTGTTTGTTTCCTTGTTTATTGCTCGCTTTGCTTCTACTTTAGCTACTACTAATAGACAAAAAAAAGCTACTACTAATATACTCCTGTGCCCATTTTAAAACCCACATGTTGGATGTGCATGTGTTTCGGGTGGCATTGTTCTCTCTGAAATCATTACTGAACTGCTGCCTCCTTGTCCCAGGAGTGGGCGTGCTTAGCTTTGCAGCAACAAAAAAAACATCAATGGGATTCTCAATCAGATTCAGGGGCCCTCTGCAACACCAGCACGACAGCCATCCTTGACTAAACTGCAGTTTGCAGTGAGTCTATCAAAACAGTATTGTACTAGCACTTATATCTCAATAAAAACGCTTATCTCAAAAAAATAAAAAATCATACATGTATATCATGTGATGTGATATATACTGACACATCTCGCTTAAAGAATATGAAAATTCCTGAAAAATCATACCTTTATACCCCTTGGAAGTGTTTGTGTTTGAGAGATCACTTGATCGATCGTCCTAAACGTTTTCTTCCTTCCTTCCTCCCTCCCACGGAGGTAGTGTCAGTGCCGATCTACCTTCTCTCTGGCGAGATGATGCGCCTCCCCTCCTTCCATCCACCGCTTCGACGATGGGAGGGGGTGGGGGCCCTTCTATTT
This sequence comes from Triticum urartu, assembly GCF_003073215.2. Taxonomy (NCBI): domain Eukaryota; kingdom Viridiplantae; phylum Streptophyta; class Magnoliopsida; order Poales; family Poaceae; genus Triticum; species Triticum urartu. The sequence goes on along the minus strand of NC_053027.1, from coordinate 407,230,849 downwards.
TGGATTAGCGATGGTAGGGTGAGGTTTTTAGTTTAGGTTTCGATCCCTAATCCAGGAGGGTGAGGCGTTGGCGTCACCCATAAGTCTTTCGTGCCTCGTACTCGTTATGATGGTGCTTCTTTTCATCACTGGGAGACATGCGAAGGGCCGGGTCGTGTGTCCCTATATCTAGTTCTTTGAGTTGGGGTTTTTCTTTTGCAGGTTTCTCTCGGTGGCGTTGTTCTGAGAGGCCTATGGCATTGTGTGTCTCTTGGTCCTCCAACTACAGTCTTACAAAGAGTGTGCGAGACTGGTGTTTCTCGTCTCGGTCCCATTGTCGGTGGATGCAGTAGGAAGAAGACTTCAGCATCCCCAAAGATTGGGATTTGAATGTATTTTTTAATCTCAGTAACAATATTTTTAATAGTTTGTGCTACTTAATACATGGTGTTTGGCCTTTTCCCAAAAAAATGAACATTTGTAACCCAAACAAACAAAATGTGTATCCAGGTTTTTCTAGCCTGTAAACTCTCAAAACTGTATACATCTTGTGGACACACACTTTACAGCTTTTTGATTATATTAGAGCAACTCTAGTAGACCCGTATCCGGCTGGCCCGCGAAACGCGTTTGCAATTCGTGAAAAACCGCTTTTATGCGCTGGCTCGGACGGCCGCAGATGCAGACCCTCTAAACGGACCCGTATAAAAGTATATTCGCGGAATATACTTTTTTATGGGTCAGCTTTTGCGGGGTCTGCTCGGACACCGCTCCGACGACCCGCAAACAGAAAACGCCCAATTCTCGCATTTGACATAGGTTTTCACAAATAAGTTCAAATTCAAACAACATAACACAGTTTTACGTGCAAATAAAAGCCAAGTTCAGTACGAATGATCGTCCACGCCACCCTCTGTTTCATTGTAGTCGAATGCGGCGAACGGGGCTTGATCAATGTGAACGACGTTGGTGTTCAACAAGTTCACGAACTCGACAGTTGCATTGTTGGAACCACCGCTATAGTGAACGACAACAAGTCACGAGCTATCGCAAAATGGCGTAAAGCAAACAAAAAATGCAATTGAGCGGCATCGCATACCTTCCGGCCATTTTGTCAAACACCTCGCTTGCGGTGGGAGCAGCACCATTGCGCGGCATCGCTGGGAAACCTCATTCTAGGACGGAGGGAGTGGATGAAGGAGCCGGCTTCTTTGTAGCCGGAATCTTCTTCCGCTTTACGCCGAAGACCTTGCCGACCTTCTCCGCCGCCAGTCGGGATCACACAGCGGCATTGGCGCCCGGAGCGCGAACCTTCGCGGCAGGGGCTGCCGGATTCCCGCCCTGCACGACCACGTAGCCCTGCCGCTTGCGGGCAGGCGCGGCGTTAACTTGGGCGACGGCGGGGCCAACATGGCCGACGAGATCCGCCCGAGGGGAGGGAGCGTGCGCGACCTTGACGGTGATGGGGGACAGCCGAGAGTCATCCATGGCGACGAAGGACGGCCGGGGAAGATGCACCGGAGCATGCGGTGGCGGGGCAATGATGGAGGATGCCGAAACGGGCATGCGGAAATGTCCCTCCTGCCAAATCTCGCTGCGGATAGGGGCTGAGCCCGGGTCGTCCTCCTAACCAATGAATTTAGAGGTTGGGGGAGATGTTTTGTCACGCCCCGCAAAAATATTTACGGGCCGGGGCGGGATGCGGAGTCTGATCAGGATAGTTTTTCTGCCCCGACCCGCACTTTGACGGTTATTTTGCGGGTCAGGGCGGGATGCGGGGTCTGCTAAAGTTGCTCTTAGCACATAGCAATGTAGTACACGGCGGAGAAACTCTCAATAAGTATGCCCAGATTCATAAGCTTTAAGAAAATTTGAAGACCATTTCCTCACGTTTACAATTTCCGGATAGAGCAACTAATTTAGGAAATCAGTGACATAGTCGGCCATTTCATTTCAATGAAGCCGCAACTTTTACATTACCCAGAGTGCCTGACCAAGCGAATTTTTGGATAAGAAAAACGATGCCGCCCGTAAAAGAAAGCGGAAAGGTGATGGCAACATTTTACTTTCTTCCTTTCGCTCTCCTTGAGACGAACCGGCCGTGTGGTCCGTGAGTACCTGATTAGTAGTAGTATGACGAAGCAAAGTGCGCTGGAGATGTCTGATTAGTTATCAACCACCTCCCAATCTCTCTGAATGGGTTTCAGTTCAGTCAAGTCCAAACCACCTTTAGGCCTTTGGGACTTATGTGATCATTTTAAGTGGGCGATTTTAGACGAGCGAGGATGCATGATTTAATCAAGTGGATCTTACGAGCTGATTCGGTCTTTGCTAAGTCGTAGCGAATCGGCGCGCGTTGCTTGCCGTCGACACGACGTCAAGGTGTCATCAGCAATCATTCTTTCAAAATCTTTTACAGTACATTTTTTACTGAATACTAATCGATTCAACAAGGAGAGACCCGGCTTCACCTGAAGAATAAAAGGAGAGACCTAGCTTTTGCGGCGTTCTTTGATTGATTAAAAGAACATTGTATGTAACGCAATTAAACTTTTGCATCATCTATCTTGTACTCTTGTGACGCTTTCAATGTTTGTTACTTGTAGTAATTACCACGCAAACGTGTGAACTGGTACGCAACGTACAAGATGAATCAGTAATCACATTGGTAGCCCGGCTGTGGATGAACTGGTATCACACCAGCTTTGTCATGGTCACTCTTACGGTAAATGTGGGTGACGTTAGCTAAGTAGAAGCTCCAGCAGATACGTTAACGCTTCATGGTTAGAAAATTAGAGAAAGTTGAATACAATACCAGGTTGATTCAATGGCCATACCGGATGTTACACATATATATATATATACTTTTTCCTTCTCCGAGAAATGGTGCTCAAAACCTTCATTGCCTTCTTCAAATATAAAACGAGCTTCACTTGACGTGGTCAACTTAGTAGAGACAGTGTCAGTTTGCACCACCTTAAATGACGATTTTTCTAATGAGATAAATGGATGAGGATAATAAACCAGAGAATCTAGCTATCAAGATCTCCATAGTTGAAAATGACACCGCCCTGCCGCAACGAAGACCTGCTCAAAGCAGCATCGATCAAGTCATCGACTCAAGGAGGAAGGCTAGACGTGTTCTCCGCACTCGCCCCGATAGCGGATCAGTTGTTAATTCATGCTAGATTAAGTACCTACGCGTCCCAATCATGCGTACGCATCAGGCAGCAATATCAGGCAGCTATATCGTCAACGAACGTTAAGCGTGCGGACCCTACGGGTTCGAGAACTATGTAGACATGACCGAAACACTTCTCTGGTTAATAAAGAATAGCGGAACCTGGACGCCCATATTGGCTCCTACATATTCTACGAAGATTTTTATCGGTCGAACCGCATAACAATATATGTTGTTCCCTTTGTCATCGGTATGTTACTTACCCGAGATTCGATCGTCGGTATCTCAATACTTAGTTCAATCTCGTTACCGACAAGTCTCTTTACTCGTTCTGTAATACATCATCCGGCAACTAACTCATTAGTTACAATGCTTGCAAGGCTTATAGTGATGTGCATTACCGAGTGGGCCCAGAGATACCTCTCCGATAATTGGAGTGACAAATCCTAATCTCGAAATACACCAACTCAACAAGTACCTTCGGAGACACCTGAAGAGCACCTTTATAATTACCCAGTTACGTTGTGACGTTTGGTAGCACACAAAGTGTTTCTCTGATAAACGGGAGTTGCATAATCTCATAGTCATAGGAACAATGTATAAGTCATGAAGAAAGCAATAGCAGCAAACTAAACGATCATATGCTAAGCTAACGGAATGGGTCAAGTCAATCACATCATTCTTCTAATGATGTAATCCCGTTAATCAAATGACAACTCATGTCTATGGCTAGGAAACATAACCATCTTTGATCAACGAGCCAGTCAAGTAGAGGCATACTAGTGACACTCTGTTTGTCTATGTATTCACACATGTACTAAGTTTCCGGTTAATACAATCCTAGCATGAATAATAAACACATATCATGATATAAGAAAATATAAATATCAACTTTATTATTGTCTCTAGGGCATATTTCCTTCAGTCTCCCAATTGCACTAGAGTCAATAATCTAGTTCACATCGTCATGTAATTTAACATCAATAGTTCACATCTTTATGTGATTAGTTCACATCTCCATGTGACTAACACCCAAATGGTTTACTAGAGGCAATAATCTAGTTCACATCACTACGTGATTTACACCCAAAGAGTGATCATGTATTTCTTGTGAGAAATTTAGTCAACGGGTCTCCCACATTCAGAGCCGTATGTATTTTGCTAATTTTCTATGTCTACAATGCTTTGCACAGAGCTACTCTAGCTAATTGCTCCCACTTCCAATATGTATCTAGATCGAGACTTAGAGCCATCTAGATCGGTGTCAAAAGCTTGTATCGACGTAACTCTTTACAACGAACTCTTTTATCACCTCCATAACCGAGAAATATTTCCTTAGTCCTCTAAGGATAATTTTGACCGTTGTCTAGTGATCTACTCCTAGATCACTACCGTACTCCTTTGCCAAACTCAAGGCAGGGTATACAATAGGTCTGCTACATAGCATGACATACTTTATAGAACCTATGACTGAGGCATAGGGAATGACTTTTCATTCTCTTTCTATTTTCTCCCGTAGTCGGGTTTTGAGTCTTTACTCAACTTCACACCTTGCAACACAGGCAAGAACTCCTTCTTTGACTATCCCATTTTGAACTACTTCAAAATCCTGTCAAGGTATGTACTCATTGAAAATATATCAAGTGTCTTGATCTATCTCTATAGATCTTGATGCTCAATAGTAAGCAGCTTCATCGAGGTCTTTCTTTGAAAAACTCTTTTCAAACACTTCTTTGTGCTTTCCAGAAAATTCTACATTATTTCCGATCATCAATATGTCATTCACATATACTTATCAGAAATGCTGTAGTGCTCCCACTCACTTTCTTGTAAATACAGGCTTTACCGCAAGTCTGAATAAAACCATATGCTTTGATCACTTTATCAAAGCATATATTCCAACTCCGAGATGCTTGCACCAGTCCATAGATGGATCGCTGGAGCTTGCTCACTTTGTTAGCACCTTTAGGATTGACAAAACCTTCTGGTTGCATCATATACAACTCTTCTTTAAGAAATCCATTAAGGAATATAGTTTTGACATCCATTTGCCAGATTTCATAAAATGCCGCAACTGTTAACATGATTCGGACAGACTTTTAAGCATCGAAATGAGTGAGAAAATCTCATCGTAGTCAACTCCTTGAACTTGTCAAAAACATTTCGCGACAATTCGAGCTTTGTAGATAGTAACACTACTATCAGCGTCCGTCTTCCTCTTGAAGATCCATTTATTCTTAATGACTCACCGATCATCGGGCAAGTCAATCAAAGTCCATACTTTGTTCTCATACATGTATCCCATCTCAGATTTCATGGCCTTAAGCCATTTTGCGGAATATGGGCTCATCATTGATACGTCTCCAACGTATCTATAATTTTAAATTGCTCCATGCTATATTATCTACTATTTTGGACTATATTGGGCTTTATTTTCCACTTTTATATTATTTTTGGGACTAACCTATTAACCGGAGGCCCAGCCCAGAATTGCTATTTTTTGCCTATTTCAATGTTTCGGAGAAACGGAATATCAGACGGAGTCCAAACGGAACAAAATCTTACGGAACGTGATTTTCTCACCGAACGTGATCCAGGAGACTTGGACCCTGCTCCAAGGAACAAAAGAGGCGGTCACGATGGTGGGGGGCGCCGCCCACCTAGGGCGCGCCCCTGCCTCATGGGCCCCTCGGTGCTCCTCCGGCGTACTCCTTCCTCCTATATATACACACGTACCTCCAAATGATCAGAACAGGAGCCAAAAACCTAATTCCACCGCCGCAACTTTCTGTATCCACGAGATCCCATCTTGGGGCCTGTTCCGGAGCTCCGCTGGAAGAAGGCCGTCATCACGGAGGGCTTCTACATCATCATAGCCTCTCCGATGAAGTGTGAGTAGTTTACCTCAGACCTTTGGCTCCATAGTTAGTAGCTAGATGGCTTCTTCTCTCTCTTTGAATCTCAATACAAAGTTCTCCCCCTCTCTTGTGGAGATCTATTCGATGTAATCTTCTTTTTGCGGTGTGTTTGTTGAGACCGATGAATTGTGGGTTTATGATCAAGTCTATCTATGAATAATATTTGAATCTTCTCTGAATTCTTTTATGTATGATTGGTTATCTTTGCAAGTCTCTTCGAATTATCCGTTTGGTTTGGCCAACTAGATTGGTAGTTCTTACCATGGGAGAAGTGCTTAGCTTTGGGTTCGATCTTGCGGTGTACTTTCCCAGTGACAGAAGGGGAAGCAAGGCACGTATTGCATCGTTGCCATCGAGGATAATAAAATGGGGTTTATTTCATATTGCATGAATTTATCTCTCTACATCATGTCATCTTGCTTAAGGCGTTACTCTATTTTTAACTTAATACTCTAGATGCATACTAGATAGCGGTCGATGAGTGGAGTAATAGTAGTAGATGCAGAATCATTTTGATCTACTTGTCACGGACGTGATGCCTATATACATGATCATGCCTAGATATTCTCATAACTATCCTCAATTCTGTCAATTGCTCAACAGTAATTTGTTCACCCACCGTAGAATACTTATGCTCTTGAGAGAAGCCACTAGTGAAACCTATGGCCCCCGGGTCTATTCTCATCATATCAATCTCCATCACTTTAATCTTGCTTTGGTTTTTTACTTTGCCTTTACTTTTTACTTTGCATCTTTATACCAAAAATACCAAAAATATTATATCTATCAGATCTCACTCTCGTAAGTGACCGTGAAGGGATTGACAACCCCTAATCGCGTTGGTTGCGACTAGCTATCGCTTTGTGCAGGTACGAGGGACTTGAGCGTGGCCTCCTACTAGATTGATACCTTGGTTCTCAAAAACTGAGGGAAATACTTACGCTACTCTGTTGCATCATCCCTTCCTCTTCAGGGAAAACCAACGCAAGCTCAAGACGTAGCAAGAAGGATTTCTGGCGCCGTTGCCGGGGAGTCTACACAAAAAGTCAACATACCAAGTACCCATCACAATCCCTATCTCTCGCATTACAATATTTGCCATTTGCCTCTCGTTTTCCTCTCCCCCACTTCACCCTTGCCGTTTTATTCGCCCTCTCTCTCTATCCTCCCTCTCTATTTGCCTCTTTTTGCCCGCTTGCCTTTTTGTTTGCTCGTGTGTTAGTTTGCTTGTTTGTTGCGATGGCTCAACCGAGATTTGGTGATCTCCACCTCAAGTTAGAGGAGATCGAAACCAACGTTAGGAAGTTTATAGTTTTGCAATTTGAGCATAATAATTTCTTTAGAAATGAGCTTAAGGAACAAAAACATTTTATGAGTTATATGAATAAAGAGCTTGATGATATGTCTAAAGAATTTGATGGTATAAGATCCCAAATTGCTCGTCTAGAAAAGATGAGTGCTGAAATTTCGGATATGCAAGCCACCTTAGTCAATAAGATGGCCGCTAAACCGAATGCCTATGAAAATCAAGATGAAGATCTAAAAGTTATTGATGTGTCTCCTATTAAATCTTTGTTTTGCAATATGAATCTTGATGAAACTGAATATGATCTTCCTTTACCTAGAAGGCGTTCTAAAAATTCGGAGTATTTAGATCTTAATGATGAAATTGATGAAAGTGGGATTGAAAGAAATAAAAATCTAGATGTTGCTAAACCCGCTATATTGGATTTCAAAGAATTTAATTATGAAATTTGCTCTTTAATTGATTGTATTTCCTTGTTGCAATCCGTGCTAAATTCTCCACATGCTTATAGTCAAAATAAAGCCTTTACTGAACATATTGTTGATGCCTTGATGCAATCTTATGAAGAAAAACTTGAGTTGAAAGTTTATATCCCTAGAAAACTATATGATGAGTGGGAACCAACTATTAAAATTAAAATTAAACATAATGAGTTTTATGCTTTGTGTGATTTGGGTGCTAGTGTCTCCACTATTCCCAAAACTTTGTGTGATTTACTAGATTTCCGTAATTTTGATGATTGCTCTCTAAACTTGCATCTTGCGGATTCCACTATTAAGAAATCTATGGGACGGATTAATGATGTTCTTATTGTTGCAAATAGGAATTATGTGCCCATAGATTTCATTGTTCTTGATATAGATTGCAATCCTTCTTGCCCTATTATTCTTGGTAGACCTTTCCTTAGAACGGTTGGTGCGATTATTGATATGAAGGAAGGGAATATTAGATTTCAATTTCCATTAAAAAAGGGCATGGAACACTTTCCAAGAAAAAAAATAAAATTTCCATATGAAACTATCATGAGAGCCACTTATGGATTGCCTACCAAAGATGGCAATACCTAGATCTATCCTCGCTTTTATGCCTAGCTAGGGGCGTTAAACGATAGCGCTTGTTGGGAGGCAACCCAATTTTATTTTTATTCCTTGCTTTTTGCTCCTGCTTAGTAATAAATAAATTATTTAGCCTCTGTTTTGGTTGTGTTTTTTGTGTTTAATTAGTGTTTGTGCCAAGTAGAACCGTTGGGAAGACTTGGGGAAAGCCTTGTTGAACTTGCTGTAAAAAATAGAAACTTTAGCGCTCACGAGAACTGCTGTCATTTTTATTTGAAGGGTGCTATTTAGTTAATTCTTTTTGCGGATGATTAATAGATAAATTACTCACGTCCAGAAATTTATTTTAGAATTTTTGGGGTTCCAGATCTTCCGCTAGCTACAGATTACTACAGACTGTTCTGTCTTTAACAGATTCTGTTTTTCGTGTGTTGTTTGCTTATTTTGATGAATCTATGGTTAGTAAAATAGTTTATAATCCATAGAGAAGTTGGAATACAGTAGGTTTAACACCAATATAAATAAAGAATGAGTTCATTACAGTACCTTGAAATGGTCTTTTATTTTCTTTCGCTAACGGAGCTCACGAGTTTTCTATTTTGAGTTTTGTGTTGTGAAGTTTTCAAGTTTTGGGTGAATTCTTTTGATGGATCATGGAACAAGGAGTGGCAAGAGCCTAAGCTTGGGGATGCCCATGGCACCCCCAAGATAATCCAAGGACACCAAAAAAGTCAAAGCTTGGGGATGCCCCGGAAGGCATCCCCTCTTTCGTCCACTTCCATCGGTAATTTACTTGGAGCTATATTTTTATTCACCAACATGATATGTGTTTTGCTTGGAGCGTCTTGTATTATTTGTGTCTTTGTGTCTTAGTATGCCACAATCATCCTTGATGTACACACCTTTTGAGAGAGCCATACATGAATTAAAATTTGATAAAATACTCTATGTGCTTCACTTATATCTTTTGAGCTAAGTAGTTTTGCTCTATGTGCTTCACTTATATCTTTTGAACTAAGTAGTTTTGCTCTATGTGCTTCACTTATATCTTTTGAGTGTAATAATTTTGCTCTATGTGCTTCACTTAGATCTTTTAGAGCACGGTGGTAGATTTGTTTTAAAGAAACTATTGATCTCTCATGCTTCACTTAAATTATTTTGAGAGTCTCTTAATAGCATGGTAATTTGCTTAATAATAATATGCTTGGTATTCAAGATTTGTGAAACTTTCTTTTGAGTGTTGAATACTAAGAAAAGATTGAAACATTATAATTGTTTTGAGATATGGAGGTGATAATATTAAAGTCATGCTAGTTGATTAGTTGTGAATTTAAAGAATACTTGTGTTAAATTTTGTGATTCCCATAGCATGCACGTATGGTGAACCGTTATGTGATGAAGTCGGAGCATGATTTATTTATTGATTGTCTTCCTTATGAGTGGCGGTCGGAGACGAGCGATGGTCTTTTCCTACCAATCTATCCCCCTACGAGCGTGCGCGTAATACTTTGCTTTGATATCTTCTAGATTTTTGCAATAAGTATATGAGTTCTTTATGACTAATGTTGAGTCCATGGATTATATGCACTTTTTCTCATCCTTCCACCATTGCTAGCCTCTCTAATACCGCACACCTTTCACCGGTATCATACACCCACCATATACCTTCCTCAAAACAGCCACCATACCAACCTATCATGGCATTTCCATAGCCATTCCGAGATATATTGCCAAGCAACTTTCCACCATCTAGTTCATCATGACACACTCCATCATTGTCATATTGCATATCCCGGTACACCGACGGATGCGTTCACGTAGAGTCATATTTTGTTCTAAGTATCAAGTTGTAATTGTTGAGTTATAAGAAAAATAAAAGTGTGATGATCATCATTATTAGAGCATTGTCCCAAGTGAGGAAAGAATGATGGAGACTATGATTCCCCCATAAGTCGGGATGAGACTCCGGACGAAAAATAAAAAAAAGAGGCCAAAGAAGCCCAAATAAAAAGAGGCCATAAAATTAAAAAAATAAAAGGCCCACATAAAAAAATAAAAATGAGAGAAAAAGAGAGAAGGGACAATGTTACTATCCTTTTACCACACTTGTGCTTCAAAGTAGCACCCTGATCTGCATAGTAGAGAGTCTCACATGTTATCACTTTCATATACTAGTGGGAATTTTACATTATAGAACTTGACTTGTATATTCCATTGATGGGCTCCCTCAAATTGCCCTAGGTCTTCATGAGCAAGCAGGTTGGATGCACACCCACTTAGTTTCTTTTTGAGCTTTCATATACTTATAGCTCTAGTGCATCCGTTGCATGGCAATCCCTACTCACTCACATTGATTTCTATTGATGGGCATCTCCATAGCCGTTGATACGCCTAGTTGATGTGAGACCATCTTCTCCTTTTTGTCTTCTCCACAACCATCATTCTATTCTACCTATAGTGCTATATCCATGGCTCATGCTCATGTATTGCGTGAAGATTGAAAAAGTTTTGAAAAAGTTAGAGTATGAAACAATTGCTTGGCTTGTCATCGGGGTTGTGCATGATTTAAATACTTTGTGTGGTGAAGATGGAGCATAGCCAGACTATATGATTTTGCAGGGATAACTTTCTTTGGCCATGTTATTTTGAGAAGACATAATTGCTTTGTTAGTATGCTTGAAGTATTATTATTTTATGTCAATATGAACTTTTGTCTTGAATCTTTCGAATCTGAATATTCATACCACAATTAAGAAGATTTGCATTGAAATTATGCCAAGTAGCACTCCACATCAAAAATTCTCTTTTTATCATTTACCTACTCGAGGACGAGCAGGAATTAAGCTTGGGGATGCCTGATACGTCTCCAACGTATCTATAATTTTTGATTGCTCCATGCTATATTATCTACTGTTTTGGACTATATTGGGCTTTATTTTCCACTTCTATATTATTTTTGGGACTAACCTATTAACCGGAGGCCCGGCCCAGAATTGCTGTTTTTTGCCTATTTCAGTGTTTCGAAGAAAGGGAATATCAAATGGAGTCCAAACGGAATAAAATCTTCGGGAACGTGATTTTCTCACCGAACGTGATCCAGGAGACTTGGACCCTGCTCCAAGGAACAAACGAGGCGGTCACGATGGTGGGGGGTGCCCCCCTAGGGCGCACCCCCTACCTCGTGGGCCCCTCGGTGCTCCTCCGGCGTACTCCTTCCTCCTATATATACACATGTACCCCCAAACGATCAGAACAGGAGCCAAAAACCTAATTCCACCTCCGCAACTTTCTGTATCCACGAGATCCCATCTTGGGGCCTGTTCCGGAGCTCCGCCGAAAGAGGGTCGTCATCACGGAGGGCTTCTACATCATCATAGCCTCTTCGATGAAGTGTGAGTAGTTTACCTCAGACCTTCGGGTCCATAGTTAGTAGCTAGATGGCTTATTCTCTCTCTTTGAATCTCAATACAAAGTTCTCCCCTCTCTTGTGGAGATCTATTCGATGTAATCTTCTTTTTGCGGTGTGGTTGTTGAGACCGATGAATTGTGGGTTTATGATCAAGTCTATCTATGAATAATATTTGAATCTTCTCTGAATTCTTTTATGTATGATTGGTTATCTTTGCAAGTCTCTTCGAATTATCCGTTTGGTTTGGCCAACTAGATTGGTAGTTCTTGCCATGGGAGAAGTGCTTAGCTTTGGGTTCGATCTTGCGGTGTCCTTTCCCAGTGACAGAAGGGGCAGCAAGGCACGTATTGCATCGTTGCCATCGAGGATAATAAAATGGGGTTTATTTCATATTGCATGAATTTATCTCTCTACATCATGTCATCTTGCTTAAGGCGTTACTCTATTTTTAACTTAATACTCTAGATGCATACTAGATAGCGGTCGATGAGTGGAGTAATAGTAGTAGATGCAGAATCATTTTGATCTACTTGTCACGGACGTGATGCCTATATACATGATCATGCCTAGATATTCTCATAACTATCCTCAATTCTGTCAATTGCTCAACAGTAATTTGTTCACCCACCGTAGAATACTTATGCTCTTGAGAGAAGCCACTAGTGAAACCTATGGCCCCCGGGTCTATTCTCATCATATCAATCTCCATCACTTTAATCTTGCTTTGGTTTTTTACTTTGCCTTTACTTTTTCTTTGCATCTTTATACCAAAAATACCAAAAATATTATATCTATCAGATCTCACTCTCGTAAGTGACCGTGAAGGGATTGACAACCCCTAATCGCGTTGGTTGCGAATAGCTATCTCTTTGTGCAGGTACGAGGGACTTGAGCGTGGCCTCCTACTAGATTGATACCTTGGTTCTCAAAAAATGAGGGAAATACTTACGCTACTCTGCTGCATCATCCCTTCCTCCTCGGGGAAAACCAACGCAAGCTCAAGACGTATCAATCATCGCTTCCACATTGTTCGTTGGTTCGTCATGGTCTAGTAACATGACTTCCAGAAAGGATTGTCGTACCACTCTGGTGCGTACCACACTCTGGTTGTCCTACGAGGTTTGGTAGTAACTTGATCTGAAGTTTCATGATCATCATCATTAGCTTCCACATTAATTGGTGTAGAGATCACTAGAACTGATTTCTGTGATGAACTACTTGAAGGAAATATGCCCTAGAGGCAATAATAAAGTTATTATTTGTTTCCTTATATCATGATAAATGTTTATTATTCATGCTAGAATTGTATTAACCGGAAACATAATACATGTGTTAATACATAGACAAACAGTATGTCACTAGTATGCCTCTACTTGACTAGCTCGTTGAATCAAAGATGGTTAAGTTTCCTAGCCATAGACATGAGTTGTCATTTGATTAATGGGATCACATCATTAGGAGAATGATGTGATTGACTTGACCCATTCCGTTAGCATAGCACTTGATCGTTTAGTTTGTTGCTATTGCTTTCTTCATGACTTATACATGTTCCTATGACTATGAGATTATGAAACTCCCGTTTACCGGAGGAACACTTTGTGTGCTACCAAACGTCACAATGTAACTGGGTGATTATAAAGGTGCTCTACAGGTGTCTCCGAAGGTACTTGTTGGGTTGGCGTATTTCAAGATTAGGATTTGTCACTCCGATTGTCGGAGAGGTATCTCTGGGCCCACTCGGTAATGCACATCACTATAAGCCTTGCAAGCATTGCAACTAATGAGTTAGTTGCGGGATGATGTGTTACGGAACGAGTTAAGAGACTTGCCGGTAACGAGATTGAACTAGGTATTGAGATACCGACGATCGAATCTCGGGCAAGTAACATACCGATGACAAAGGGAACAACGTATATTGTTATGCGGTTTGACCGATAAAGATCTTCGTAGAATATGTAGGAGCCAATATGAGCATCCAGGTTCCGCTATTGGTTATTGACCGGAGACGTGTCTCGGTCATGTCGACATAGTTCTCGAACCCATAGGGTCCGCACGCTTAAAGTTCGATGACGGTTATATTATGAGTTTATGTGTTTTGATGTAACGAAGTAGTTCGGAGTCCCGGATGAGATCGGGGACATGACGAGGAGTCTTGAAATGGTCGAGGCGTAAAGATCGATATATTGGACGACTATATTCGGACATCGGAAAGGTTCCGAGTGATTCGGGTATTTTTGGGTGTACCGGGGAGTTACGGGAATTCGTGTTGGGCCTTAATGGGCCATACAGGAAAGGAGAGAAAGGCCTCAAAGGGTGGCCGCACCCCTCCCCATGGGCTGGTCCGAATTGGACTAGGGAGGGGGCGCACCCTTCCTTCCTTCTCCTTTTCCCTTCCCTTTCCTTCCCTCCTACTCCTACTACTTGGAAGGGCTCCTAGTTCTACTAGGAAAGGGGGAGTCCTACTCCCGGTGGGAGTAGGACTCCCCTAGGGCGCGCCATAGAGAGGGCCGGCCCTCCCCCTCCTCCACTCCTTTATATACGAGGGCAGGGGGCACCCCAAAGACACAACAATTGATCTCTTGATCTCTTAGCCGTGTGCGGTGCCCCCCTCCACCATAATCCACCTCGGCCATATCGTAGTGGTGCTTAGGCGAAGCCCTGCGTCGGTAGAACATCATCATCGTCACCACGCCGTCGTGCTGATGAAACTCTCCCTCAACACTCGGCTGGATCGGAGTTCGAGGGACGTCATCGAGTTGAACGTGTGCAGAACTCGGAGGTGTCGTGCGTTCGGTACTTGATCGGTCGGATCGTGAAGACATACGACTGCATCAACCGCGTTGTGCTAACGCTTTCGCTTTCGGTCTACGAGGGTACGTGGACAACACTCTCCCCTCTCGTTGCTATGCATCACCATGATCTTGCGTGTGCGTAGGAATTTTTTTGAAATTACTACGTTCCCCAACAGTGGCATCCGAGCCAGGTTTTATGCATTGATGTTATATGCACGAGTAGAACACAAGTGAGTTGTGGGCGATATAAGTCATACTGCTTACCAGCATGTCATACTTTGGTTCGGCGGTATTGTTGGAAGAAGCGGCCCGGACCGACATTACGCGTACGCTTACGCGAGACTGGTTCTACCGACGTGCTTTGCATACAGGTGGCTAGCGGGTGTTAGTTTCTCCAACTTTAGTTGAACCGAGTGTGGCTACGCCCGGTCCTTGCGAAGGTTAAAACAGCACCAACTTGACAAACTATCTTTGTGGTTTTGATGCGTAGGTAAGAACGGTTCTTGCTAAAGCCCGTAGCAGCCACGTAAAACTTGCAACAACAAAGTAGAGGACGTCTAACTTGTTTTTGCAGGGCATGTTGTGATGTGATATGGTCAAGACGTGATGATATATAAGTTTTTGTATAAGATGATCATGTTTTTTTGAAGTTATCGGCAACTGGCAGAAGCCTTATGGTTGTCTCTTTATTGCATAAGATGCAAGAGCCAAATAATTGCTTTACTTTATCACTATGCGATAGCAATAGTTGCAAGAGCAATAGTTGGCGAGACGACCATGTGAAGACACATTGATATAGATCAAGATGATGGAGATCATGGTGTCATGCCGGTGACGATGGAGATCATGACGATGCTTTGGAGATAGAGATCAAAGGCACAAGATGATGATGTCACATATTTTGATTGCATGTGATGTTTATCTTTTATACATCTTACTTTGCTTAGTTATGACGGTAGCATTATAAGATGATCTCTCACTAAATTTCAAGATAAAAGTGTTCTCCTGGAGTATGCACCGTTGCCAAAGTTCGTCGTGCCCAGACACCACGTGATGATCGGGTGTGATAAGCTCTACGTCCATCTACAACGGGTGCAAGCCAGTTTTGCACACACAGAAATACTCGGGTTAAACTTGACGAGCCTAGCATATGCAGATATGGCCTTGGAACACTGGAGACCGAAAGGTCGAGCGTGAATCATATAGTAGATATGATCAACATAATGATGTTCACCATTGAAAACTACTCCATTTCACGTGATGATCGGTTATGGTTTAGTTGATATGGATCACGTGATCACTTAGATGATTAGAGGGATGTCTATCTAAGTGGGAGTTCTTAAGTAATATGATTAATTGAACTTTAATTTATCATGAACTTAGTCCTGGTAGTATTAGCATATCTATGTTGTAGATCAATGTAACATCCCAAATTTTCAATTTGGAATGTTATACATTAGATCATCACTGCATATCATATTTTATTTTGCAATTTGGTTGATCCTAGAAATTCTACGCAACTCAATGACCCACGGAGAGAGTTGGGGATTTCGTTATTTTCATATTTGAGTTTTTCTCAAATTTTGAGAATAGGATCATTTGATTTTATTTATTTTATCATCAATTATTTCTATTACAAAAATATGAGAGAGGGAATAAAATGACTTTCCCAAAATAAAGAAATATTGAGGATTTAATAATAAAATCAAATAATATTTTATTTTGGAGTTTTCCGGTGTTTTATTTGAATTTAGGAAAAAAGTGCGTTTTTCAAAATTGCATTTAGGTCCCAAATAAATGTTCACCATGTGCGGCTTGATTTTAGAAGCCCGTAAAATTTATTTCAGAATTTTTGGAGTCCGTTTAGTATTTATTTTTATTTTTATTCCAAGCGGAATAATTAAAAAAAATGAACCAACTTAACGGGCCGTGTCCGACCTAGACACCGACCGCGAGGCCTTTATAAGTCGAGGCCCGGCCCTGGGGGAAACCCTAAAGCGCCCTAAGCCACCGCCGCCCTAAGTAGCCGCCGCCGACGTCCGCCGCCGCCGTCGTCGGATCTCGCCGCCGAGGTTCGTCGCGCCTCGATTTCCATGCCAAAAAAAAGAAAAAAGGTCGGCGTTCGTCGTTTTTCTTTTTCTCGGATTAAATCCGCGATTTTTCTGATCGCGATTCCTAATCCGATTTTCGTTTTAGTTTAACTTTTCACTCGTTTATCGGAATCAGGCGATTCAAGCGCCTAGGGATTCGTCTCGAAACCCTCTATCTGTTTAATCAACTTAAACAAGATTTTGCTACTGTAAAATTTGCCCTAGATCCAGATTACTAGAACAAAGTTGTTTTCTTTCGCCGTTTGTTTTTCGTTGCTTCGTTCGATTTGATTCTTTTTGCCAACCGGAGTTCTTAAGTTGAACCTTCTGGTTAGATCTCTTATTTGAGTTTTACCTGTGCATTAGATGAGTACTTATTGTATGCTTGTTTGTTTGTCTGCGATAGAGGACCCGGAGTGCGCCGCCTGTTACTTCGAATCGTTAGGTTTCGCGGATCATCAGCAAGGCAAGTAACACTTTGATCATACCTTTTCTACTACCCAGTTTTATTGCATTAGATCAATCCTCACACATTGCATGATTAGGATCTAATTAAATTGTGGGATGGGAAGTAGATGAGGTAGTACCTATTACCTGTTATTATCAAACCTTTGGGAGTTACTTCTACGTTTGCTTATTATGCCATGCTATGCTAGTAGACGTGGATTGGGTGAGTGATATCCATGACAGATGTGAGATTGTTAATTAATGGTTTATCTAAGGTGGCAACTTAAACACACATCTGGGTGGATTGAGGCACCTGGGTATTCCAGGACTTGCCTGTTTTCTTTTGGACCGCCACCCAGGCTCAAAGGGATCATGAGACTATTCATACTAGAAACTTCTGTGTGCAGCCACAAGCTATTATGGGCTCTAGCCTAGTTGACTAAGTCGTGCGAACTCTTACAGTGGTAGACTAGCAGATGTAGGGGATGTAGGTGGTACGGTCTACCCGATCGTAAGGTGCTAGCGCTTCTGAAAGACTATGTCTCGGTCATCCGTCTTCTCAAACACCATGTAGTGCGAGAAACCAAACGGAGGCGATCGAGTCTTGTGGGGAAAAGTGCGCAAACCTCTGCAGAGTGTAATAAACTAATCACGGTTAGCCGTGTCCCCGGTTATGGACATCTTGAGTATCTAGTACCTAGATTATCATGTGAATCTCAACATGTTACTCTAAAATTAATTTTGTTGGGTTATGTTTAATGATGATGCTTAATTGGGATTGAGAATGTTGTCAACCATTCTCAATGTTTAACAACCACCATGATAGTAATTAAATCTATTCCTTTGAAGTAGGGAAAAATTGGCTTTACGCAAAACTGTAACCATAGAGCTTTCCACCAGCCAAATATGCATATAGTATAGCTGTTTCATTCCATTACTCTCTATGTGTTACATTGCCAGCATATTCCATGTGCTGACCCGTTTTCGGGCTGCAACGTTAATGTTGCAGACTTTTCAGACGACGATTAAGGAGTTTTTAGGTTGTGGTTCTATACTCAGTGATGCCATTGGAGTTGATGGACTCACTTATCTTCCAAGCCTTCCGCTGTTATCGTTATTAGATGGCCTTAAGCCATATTTATTGTAATAAGTTTCTTTTGAGACACTCAATGTAATAAGTGTGTGATTGCTACTCTGCTATAAATCCTCCGAGTACTGTGTGGTGTCAGCATTACTGATCCAGGGATGACACCGGAGCACAGAGATCAGACTGTTTGAGGTCTGGTCGCTACAGAGATGGTATCAGAGAACATGCTGACTGAAGGACACGACCACTAAGCACAAGACCTAGATCACTATTCACTCTCTTCTCTCCTGACTTCTCATCTTTTCTACTCTTTAGGATGGCAGATGCAAGGAACAAGTTCACACAACCGGATGAAGATACACCCTTTGGACGACACTTGAAGAAAGTCACTAGATACCTGAACATAGGAGTACCAAGTATCACAGGAACCTACAACGCCACTTTACCTAAAGAAGAGCGCTGGATGATTCAAGTTCAAGTTCCAGGAAGGACGTTCATGCCAGTCACTGAGCCCATAGAGTTTTCTTTTGATGCACCAACTTGGAGTCTAGGAAAGAGCATGGCAGCTCACATCGCCATGGGACGCATTGGATAAGTCTACCGCAAGGATCTCAAGGATAATATCTACCAGATTTGCGGGCGCCGAGATGAACACTGGGAGATGATCAGCACTAGGAAGGATAGATCAATTGCAGCTTTTATCCAGGAATTAAACTAGCACATTCGACGACAGGAGAACCAGATGTGTGCCGACATGATAGATCTGAAGAAGGCTAAGACTAGAATCAAGGAATTGGAGGAAGAACTCAAGGCTACACGTGAAGATTATGAAGAAGAAATTGAAGTATTGGTGGAGAAGAATGATGACCTGATCAAGAAGATTGGAATATTTATGGGAGGCCCTACGCCAGTAGATGAAGACGAAGAACCCAAGGAAATTAGCCCGGAAGAATACATCATCATCGACGGCACCGAGTCGGAAGCAGATAGTAGCGATGATGACTATGTTGATGAAGCCGGAGCAGATATCATGGAGTCAACGACCGTAGAATATTTCTAGTATACCACCTCATTAGTAGTAGTAGTCCACCATGTAAATATAGTAGTCCGAGCACTTTTGCGATAGTTAGATCGATTGTATGCCCTTGTTTGATTGATTGAAGTGAATTGTTTGTTTTGCCTCATGTGCATATGGGTAGTGTTTTCTCTTTAGACCCCCTCTATTCTTATATCTCATCTTTTCTAAACCCTCAGATGCCTCCGAGACATGACCCCGGATTTGCCTTTCCACCGGAGCTCACCCAGTTGATCCAGCAGCAAAACACATTGATGCAGTTGCTAGTCCAGAATCAGAATTAGGGGAACAACAACAACAACCCACCACCACCACCACCACCACCTGTTGACCACTTAGCCCGTTTTCTTAGGCTGAATCCGTCGGTGTTTTCCAGTAGCACCGAGCCGATAGTAGCGGATGATTGGCTCCGCAAGACAGCTAGGGAGTTGACCACAGTAGGATGCACAGATGCGGAGAAGGTGAAGTTTGCCGCACATCAGTTAGAAGGACCCGCAGCATCATGGTGGGAGAATTTCACAGCCACTTTCCCTGTAGACACTGTCACATGGGACCAGTTTCAGCAGGCTTTTCGTACTACACACGTTTCAGCAGGAGCTATGGCCATGAATAAGCGTGAGTTTTGCAACTTGCGCCAAGGAGGAAGGACAGTTGGCCAGTATGTGGAGGAATTTAGTAAGCTAGCACGTTATGCCCCAGATGACGTCACTACGGATGCAGCTAAGCAGGAGAAGTTTCTGGAAAGACTGAATGATGAGTTGAGCATGCAGTTGATGGTAGCAACCTTCAACAACTACCAGGAGTTGGTAGATCGTGCTCTTATGATTGAAGGGAAGCAACAACAGATTGAGAACCGCAAGAGGAAGTATGGACAAGGAAAGTACAATTCAGGAGCTCAGCAGAAGCCACGTTTTACCCCTAGACCGGGAGGACATTTTCAGCATACCCATGGAGGAGGTAGCTCGCACAATCAAAATGGCACCAAGAATGGTAATGGCAATGGAGGAAGCAACGGCCAGAACCGCACCAACCCATCAACCCCAGCCAAGAAGGACTTAAG
Organism: Triticum urartu; assembly: GCF_003073215.2. Classification (NCBI taxonomy): domain Eukaryota; kingdom Viridiplantae; phylum Streptophyta; class Magnoliopsida; order Poales; family Poaceae; genus Triticum; species Triticum urartu. The sequence continues at coordinate 407,210,450 of NC_053027.1, read as the reverse complement.
CCAAGTCACTTGCTTTAAGTGTTCGAAGACAGGACATTATGAAAATGAATGTCCTGAATTGCAAAATGGAAATAGCAATGGAAGTTCTGGGAAGAAGCCGAACCCTTTTAACAGGGGACATGTGAACCACGTTAGCGTGGAGGAGGCTGAAGCTCAGCCCGATGCAGTAATAGGTAAGTTTTTGGTTAAGTCATTTACTGCACTCGTTCTTTTTGGTACTGGTGCATCGCATTCATACATCTCAAGGGGATTTGTGGATAAGTATAACCTACCAACCCAAGCCCTTAGGTCACCCATGTTAGTAACCTCGCCCAGAGCAGAGTATGTGGCTAGTCTATGGTGTGATTGGTTACCATTAAGGATTGGTAACTATGTTTTTCCCTCAGACCTGATAGTATTGGAATCTCAAGGATTGGATGTGATATTAGGCATGGATTGGTTATCAAAGTATGAAGGGAATATAGAATGTGCTAGTAAGTCAATTTTGCTTACCACCCCAGAAGGGAGAAGGATCAAGTATGTATCCCGGCATGTGCCAAAGAGGACTCAAGTAAATTGCCTAACAGGAGTTGTGCAGGAGGAAGCACCAGTGGTAAGGGATTTCCCTGATTTATTTCCAGAGGAGTTGCCAGGCATGCCACCGGATAGAGATATTGAGTTTTTGATTGAGCTATTGCAACGCACAGGGCCAATATCAAAGAGACCATATAGGATGCCAGCAAAGGATTTGGTGGAAATTAAGAAGTAGATTAAGGAGTTACTGGATAAAGGATATATTCGCCCAAGTTCTTCGCCTTGGGGATCGCCAGTACTTCTAGTGGAGAAGAAGGATGGATTGTTAAGGATGGTTGTTGATTATCGAGGATTGAATGAAGTAACGATCAAGAACAAGTACCCACTACCAATGATCAACGATCTGTTTGATCGATTGCAAGGAGCTAAGGTATTTTCCAAGATCGATCTGCGATCAGGATACCACCAGTTGAAGATTCGAGAACAGGATATTCCGAAGACAGCTTTTACCACCAGGTATGGGCTGTATGAGTATACCGTTATGTCATTTGGTCTGACTAACGCACCTGCCTATTTTATGAACATGATGAACAAAGTGTTTATGGAGTTTTTGGATAAGTTTGTCGTAGTGTTCATTGATGATATCCTGGTTTATTCGAAGAATGAAGAGGAAAATAAGGAGCATTTGCGTTTGGTACTTGGAAAGCTTAGAGAACACCAATTATATGCCAAGTTCAGCAAATGTTAGTTTTGGTTGAAGGAAGTAGGATTCCTTGAACACGTTATATCTGGAGAAGGTATAGCAGTAGATCCCGCTAAAGTTGAAACTGTGACCAAGTGGGAAGCCCCAACAACAGTTGGAGAGATCCGGAGTTTTCTTGGACTCGCAGGATACTACCGAAGATTTATTGAGAATTTCTCAAAGATTGTGAAGCCTATGACTGAGTTGTTGAAGAAGGATACCAAGTTCATATTGACAGAGGAATGTGAGGGTAGTTTCCAGGAGTTGAAGAAACGCTTAGTTACCTCACCAGTATTGATCTTGCCAGACCAGACCAAGGATTATGAGGTGTATTGCGACGCTTCACGTCGAGGACTTGGAGCAGTGCTTATGCAGGAAGGGAGAGTTGTTTCATATGCCTCAAGACAACTGAAGCCTCATGAGTTGAATTATGCCACGCATGATTTGGAGTTAGCAGCCGTAGTGCATGCATTGAAAACATGGAGACATTTTCTGATTGGAAATCATTGTGAGGTGTACACGGATCATAAGAGTTTGAAGTACATTTTCACACAGAAGGAGTTGAATCTCAGACAAAGGAGATGGTTGGAGCTTATCAAGAATTATGATATGAAATTGCATTATCATCCCGGAAAGGCTAATGTAGTAGCTGACGCATTAAGCCGTAAGAGCCATGTCAATACATTAATGACGAGAGAAATACCCATGGAGTTAGCAGAAAATCTTCGTGAACTATGTTTGGAAATAGTTCCGAGAGGCTATGTAGCAGTATTGGAGATTCAGTCAGCTTTGATGGATAGAATCAGAGAAGCTCAGAAAGCTGACAAAGAGATTGCCGCTATAAAGGAGAAACTGAGAAAAGGGAAAGCTAAAGGATTTCGTGAGGATGAGCACGACACCCTATGGTTTGAAGACCGCGTTTACGTGCCCAATGACCCGGAGATCAGGAAGTTGATACTGCAAGAGGCACATGACTCACCGTATTCAATTCACCCAGGAAATACCAAGATGTATTTGGATTTGAAGGATATTTTCTGGTGGACCGGAATGAAGAAGGATATTGCGGAGTATGTAGCAGTTTGTGATGTATGTCAGAGAGTAAAGGCAGAGCATCAGAAGCCAGCAGGATTGTTACAACCATTGCCGATACCCGAATGGAAGTGGGATAAGCTAGGCATGGATTTTATCACGGGATTTCCCAGGACTCGTTTAGGCTATGACTCGATTTGGGTTGTAGTCGATCGATTGACGAAAGTAGCTCATTTCATCCCAGTAAAGACCACTTACACCAGTGCTAAGTTGGCAAAGATATACATGACCAGGATCGTATGTCTGCATGGAGTTCCAAGGAGTATCGTATCAGATAGAGGAACCCAGTTTACCTCAAAGTTCTGGAAGCAGTTGCACGAAACTTTGGGTACCAGGCTAGAATTCAGTACAGCTTTTCATCCATAGACAGATGGACAGACCGAGAGAGTCAATCAGATTTTGGAGGATATGCTGAGAGCTTGTGCGCTAGATTATGGATCTAGTTGGGACGATAATTTGCCATATGCAGTTACCAAACCAGTTTGAAGATGGCCCCTTTCGAAGCTTTGTACGGAAGGAGGTGCAGGACACCGCGGTCATGGGACGAAGTTGGAGACCGCCAGTTGTTTGGACCTGACTTGATTAAAGAATCTGAATAGAAGGTGAAGTTGATTCGCGATAGGCTCAAGGTAGCCCAGTCCAGACAGAAGAGTTATGCGGATTCTAAACTCAAGGAGACAGTTTACGAAGTTGGAGATGGAGCTTATCTTCGAGTATCTCCACTTCGGGGAACAAAGCATTTTGGAGTTAAAGGGAAGTTAGCGCCACGATTTGTAGGACCATATCGAGTTTTGGAGCATATGGGAGAAGTGGCCTACAAGTTGGAATTGCCCAAAGGATTGTTAGGAGTACATGATGTGTTCCATGTTTCTCAGTTAAAGAAATGTCACGCGGAGATGGCTGATATACCGTTGAGAGACACAGTGCCTTTGGAAACTATTCACTTGGATAACGATTTGACCTACGAGAAGAAACCAATTAAGATTCTCGAGTTTGCCAACCGAGTTACCCGCAGCAAGGTTATCAAGTTTTGCAAAGTTCAATGGAGTCACCACACAGAGGATGAAGCCACCTGGGAACAAGAGGAAGATTTGCTCAAAGACCACCCTCACCTATTTTCTAGCCAACCCGAATCTCGAGGGCGAGATTCATCTTAAGGGGGGTAGGTTTGTAACATCCCAAATTTTTCAATTTGGAATGTTATACATTAGATCATCATTGCATATCATATTTTATTTTGCAATTTGGTTGATCCTACAAATTCTACGCAACTCAATGACCCACGGAGAGAGTTGGGGATTTCGTTATTTTCATATTTGAGTTTTCACAAATTTTGAGAATAGGATCATTTGATTTTATTTATTTTATCATCAATTATTTCTATTACAAAAATATGAGAGAGGGAATAAAATGGCTTTCCCAAAATAAAGAAATATTGAGGATTTAATAATAAAATCAAATAAGATTTTATTTCTGAGTTTTTCGGTGATTTATTTGAATTTAGGAAAAAGTGCGTTTTTCAAAATTGCATTTAGGTCCCAAATAAATGTTCACCTTGTGCGGCTTGATTTTAGAAGCCCGTGAAAATTTATTTTGGAATTTTTGGAGTCCGTTTAGTATTTCTTTTTATTTTTCTTCCGAGCGGAATAATTAAAAAAAACGAACCGACTTAACGGGCCGTGTCCGACCTGGACACCGACCGGGAGGCCTTTATAAGCCGAGGCCCGGCCCCGGGGGAAACACTAAAGCACCCTAAGCCGCCGGCGACGTCCACCGCCGCCGACGTCCACCGCCGCCGTCGCCAGATCTCGCCGCCGAGGTTCATCGCGCCTCGTTTTCCGTGCCGAAAAAAAGAAAAAAAAAGGAAAAAAAAAGGTCGGCGTTCGTCGTTTTTCTTTTTCTCGTATTAAATCCATGATTTTTCTGATCGCGATTCCTGATCCGATTTTCGTTTTAGTTTAACTTTTCGCTCGTTTATCAGAATCAGCCGATTCAAGCGCCTAGGGATTCGTCTCGAAACCCTCTATCCGTTTAATCAACTTAAACAAGATTCTGCTACTATAAAATTTGCCCTAGATCCAGATTACTAGAACAAAGTTGTTTTCTTTCACCGTTTGTTTTTCGTTGCTTCGTTCGATTTGATTCTTTTTGCCAACTGGAGTTCTTAAGTTGAACCTTCTAGTTAGATCTCTTATTTGAGTTTTACCTGTGCATTAGATGAGTACTTATTGTATGCTTGTTTGTTTGTCTGCGATAGAGTACCCGGAGTGCGCCGCCTGTTACTTCGAATCGTTAGGTTTCGCGGATCATCAGCAAGGCAAGTAACACTTTGATCATACCTTTTCTACTACCCAGTTTTATTGCATTAGATCAATCCCCACACATTGCATGATTAGGATCTAATTAAATTATGGCATGGGAAGTAGATGAGGTAGTACCTATTACCTGTTATTATCAAACCTTTGGGAGTTACTTCTACGTTTGTTTATTATGCCATGCTATGCTAGTAGACATGGATTGGGTGAGTGATATCCATGACAGATGTGAGATTGTTAATTAATGGTTTATCTAAGGTGGCAACTTAAACACACATCTGGGTGGATTGAGGCACCTGGGTATTCCAGGACTTGCCTGTTTTCTTTTGGACCGCCACCCAGGCTCAAAGGGATCATGAGACTATTCATACTAGAAACTTCTGTGTGCAGCCACAAGCTATTATGGGCTCTAGCCTAGTTGACTAAGTAATGCGAACTCTTACCGTGGTAGACTAGAAGATGTAGGGGATGTAGGTGGTACAGCCTACCCGATCGTAAGGTGCTAGCGCTTCTGAAAGACTATGTCTCGGTCATCCGTCTTCTCAAACACCATGTAGTGCGAGAAACCAAACGGAGGCGGTCGAGTCTTGTGGGGAAAAGTGCGCAAACCTCTGCAGAGTGTAATAAACTAATCATGGTTAGCCGTGTCCCCGATTATGGACATCTTGAGTATCTAGTACCTGGATTATCATGTGAATCTCAACATGTTACTCTAAAATTAATTTTGTTGGGTTATGTTTAATGATGATGCTTAATTGGGATTGAGAATGCTGTCAACCATTCTCAATGTTTAACAACCACCATGATAGTAATTAAATCTATTCCTTTGAAGTAGGGAAAAATTGGCTTTACGCAAAACTGTAACCATAGAGCTTTCCACCAGCCAAATATGCATATAGTATAGCTGTTTCATTCCATTACTCTCTATGTGTTACATTGCCAGCATATTCCATCTGCTGACCCATTTTCGGGCTGCAACGTTAATGTTGCAGACTTTTCAGACGACGATTAAGGAGTTTTTAGGTCGTGGTTCTATACTCAGTGATGCCATTGGAGTTGATGGACTCACTTATCTTCCAAGCCTTCCGCTGTTATCATTATTAGATGGCCTTAAGCCATATTTATTGTAATAAGTTCTCTTTTGAGACACTCGATGTAATAAGTGTATGATTGCTACTCTGCTATAAATCCTCCGAGTACTGTGTGGTGTCAGCATTACTGATCAAGGGATGACACCGGAGCACAGAGATCAGACTGTTTGAGGTCTGGTCGCTACAATCAATAGCTCGCGTTTAGCTCCTCTGTTTTTTATATGTTCCTAGAGAAAACTAAGTTGAAAATTTTTTGTAGCAATGATGCGGATTGGATCCGTGATCTAAGGATTATCCTCATTGCTGCACAGAAGAATTATGTCCTTGATGCACCGCTAGGTGACAGACTAATTGCAGGAGCAGATGCAAACGTTATGAACAGTTAGCAAGCTCGGTATGATAACTACTTGATAGTTTAGTGCACCATGCTTAGAATCGGTATTTCAAAGACGTTTTGAACGTCATGGACCATATGAGATGTTCCAGGAGTTGAAGTTAATATTTGAAGCAAATACCCGAGTTGAGAGATATGAAGTCTCCAACAAGTTCTATAGCTAAAAGATGGAGGAGAATAGCTCAAGCAGTGACCATGTGCTCAGATTGTCTTGGTACTACAATCGCTTGAATCAAGTGGGAGTTAATCTTCCAGATAAAATAGTGATTGACAGAATTCTCTAGTCACCATCACCAAGTTAGTAAAACTTCGTGATGAACTATAGTATGCAAGGGATGACGTAAATGATTCCCGAGCTTTTCATGATGATGAAATCGGTGAAGGTAGAAATCAAGAAAGAGCATCAAGTGTTGATGATTAATAAGACCACTAGTTTCAAGAAAAGGGAAAGGGAAAGAAAGGGAACTTCAAGAAGAACGGCAAGCAAGTTGCTGCTCAAGTGAAGAAGCCCAAGTCTGGACCTAAGCCTGAGACTAAGTGCTTCTACTGCAAAGGGAGTGGTCACTGGAAGCGGAACTACCCCAAGTAATTGGCAGATAAGAAGGATGGCAAAGTGAACATAAGTATATTTGATATACATGTTATTGATGTGTACTTTACTAGTGTTTATAGAAACCCCTTAGTATTTGATACTAGTTTAGTTGCTAAGAATAGTAACTCGAAACGGGAGTTGCAGAATGAACAGAGACTAGTTAATGGTGAAGTGACGATGTGTATTGGAAATGGTTCCAAGATTGATATGATCATCATCGCACACTCCCTATACTTTTGGGATTAGTGTTAAACCTAAAATAAATGTTATTTAGTGTTTGCGTTGAGCATGAATATGATTGGATCATATTTATTGCAATACGGTTATTCATGTAAGTTAGAGAATAATTGTTGTTCTGTTTACATGAATAAAACCTTCTATGGTCATACACCCAATGAAAATGGTTTGTTGGATCTCGATCGTTGTGATACACATTTTTCATAATATTGAAGCCAAAAGATGCAAAGTTAATAACGATAGTGCAACTTATTTGTGGCACTGCCGTTTAGGTCATATTGGTGTAAAGCGCATGAAGAAAATCCATGTTGATGGGCTTTTGGAATCACTTGATTATGAATCAGTTGATGCTTGCGAACATTGCCTCATGGGCAAGATGACTAAGACTCCGCTCTCCGGAACAATGGAGCAAGCAACAGATTTGTTGGAAATCATACATACTGATGTATGTGGTCCGATGAATATTGAGGCTCGCGGCATGTATCATTATTTTCTGATCTTCACAGATGATTTGAGCAGATATGAGTATATCTACTTGATGAAACACGAGTCTGAAACATTTGAAAAGTTCAAAGAATTTCAGAGTGAGGTGGAGAATCATCGTAACAAAAATAAAAGTTTCTACGATATGATCGCAGAAGTAAAATATTTGAGTTATGAGTTTGGCATTCAGTTAAAACAATGTGAAATAGTTTCACTACTCACGCCACGTGGAACACCACAGTGTAATGGTGTGTCCGAACGTCATAACCGTACTTTATTAGATATGGTGTGATCTATGATGTCTCTTACCGATTTACCACTATCATTTTGGGGTTATGCATTAGGGACAACTGCATTCACGTTAAATAGGGCACCATCTAAATCCATTGAGATGACACCATATGAACTGTGGTTTGGCTAGAAACCTAATCTGTCGTTTCTTAAAGTTTGGGGTTGCGATGCTTATGTGAAAAAGTTTCAACCTGATAAGCTCAAACCCAAATCGGAGAAATGTGTCTTCATAGAATACCCAAAGGAAACTGTTGGGTACACCTTCTATCACAGATCCAAATGCAATTTCTATATAGCTAAAAGTGGATCCTTTCTAGAGAAGGAATTTCTCTCGAAAGAAGTGAGTGGGAGAAAAGTAGAAGTTGATGAGGTAATTGTACCTGCTCCCTTATTGGAAAGTAGTTCATCGCAGAAATCTGTTCCTGTGACTACTACACCAATTAGTGAGGAAGCTAATGATGATGATCATGTAACGTCAGATCAAGTTACTCCTGAACCTCGTAGGTAAACCAGAGTGAGATCCGCACCATAGTGGTACGGTAATCCTGTTCTGGAGGTCATGTTACTTGACCATGACGAGCCTATGAACTATGAGGAAGCGATGATGAGCCCAGATTCCGCGAAATGGCTTGAGGCCATGAAATCTGAGATGAGATCCATGTATGAGAACAAAGTATGGACTTTGATTGACTTGCCCAATGATCGGCGAGCCATTGAGATTAAATGGATCTTCAAGAGGAAGACGGACACTGATAGTAGTGTTACTATCTACAAAGCTAGAATTTTCGCAACAGGTTTTTGACAAGTTCAAGGTGTTGACTACAATGAGAGTTTCTCACTCGTATCTATGCTTAAGTCTGTTCGAATCATGTTAGCAATTGCCACATTTTATGAAATCTGGAAAATGGATAAACAAAACTACATTCCTTAATGGATTTATTAAAGAAGAGTTGTATATGATGCAACAAGAAAGTTTTGTCAATCCTAAAGGTGCTAACAAAATATGCAAGCTCCAGTGATCCATCTATGGACTGGTGCAAGCATCTCAGAGTTGGAATATACGCTTTGATAAGTTGATCAAAGCATATAGTTTTATACAGACTTGCGGTGAAGCCTGTATTTACAAGAAAGTGAGTGGGAGCACTACAACATTTCTGATAAGTATATGTGAATGCCATATTGTTGATCGGAGATAATGTAGAATTATTCTGCAAAGCATAAAGAAATGTTTGAAAGGGTTTTTTCAAAGAAAGACCTCGGTGAAGCTGCTTACATATTGAGCATCAAGATCTATAGAGATAGATCAAGATGCTTGATAAGTTTTTCAATGAGTACATACCTTGACAAGATTTTGAAGTAGTTCAAAATGGAATAGTCAAAGAAGGAGTTCTTTCCTGTGTTACAAGGTGTGAAGTTGAGTAAGACTCAAAACCCGACCACGGCAGAAGATAGAGAGAGAATGAAAGTCATTCCCTATGCCTTAGCCATAGGTTCTATAAAGTATGCCATGCTGTGTACCAGACCTATTGTATACCCTGCCCTGATTTTGGCAAGGGAGTACAATAGTGATCTAGGAGTAGATCACTGGACATTGGTCAAAATTATCCTTAGTGGAATAAGGATATTTTTCTCGATTATGGAGGTGACAAAAGGTTCGTCGTAAAGGGTTACGTCGATGCAAGTTTTGACACTGATCCAGATGACTCAAAGTCTCAATGTGGATACATATTTAAAGTGGGAGCAATTAGCTAGAGTAGCTCCGCGCAGAGCATTGTTGACATAGAAATTTGCAAAATACATACGGATCTGAATGTAGCAGACCCGTTGAGTAAACTTCCCTCACAAGCAAAACATGATCACACCTTAGTACTCTTTGGGTATTAATCACATAGCGATGTGAACTAGATTATTGACTCTAGTAAACCCTTTGGGTGTTGGTCACATGACGATGTGAACTATGGGTGTTAATCACATGGTGATGTGAACTATTGATGTAAAATCACATGGCGATGTGAACTAGATTATTGACTCTAGTGCAAGTGGGAGACTGAAGGAAATATGCCCTAGAGGCAATAATAAAGTTATTATTTATTTCCTTATATCATGATAAATGTTTATTATTCATGCTGGAACTGTATTAACCGAAAACATAATACATGTGTGAATACATAGACAAACAGTATGTCACTAGTATGCCTCTACTTGACTAGCTCGTTGAATCAAAGATGGTTAAGTTTCCTAGCCATAGACATTAGTTGTCATTTGATTAACAGGATCACATCATTAGGAGAATGATGTGATTGACTTGACCCATTCTATTAGCATAGCACTTGATCGTTTAGTTTGTTGTTATTGCTTTCTTCATGACGTATACATGTTCGTATAACTATGAGATTATGCAACTCCCGTTTACCGGAGGAACACTTTGTGTGCTACCAAACATCACAACGTAACTGGGTGATTATAAAGGTGCTCTACAGGTGTCTGCGAAGGTACTTATTGGGTTGACGTATTTCGAGATTAGGATTTGTCACTCCGATTGTGGGAGAGGTATCTCTGGGCCCACTCGGTAATGCACATCACTATAAGCCTTGCAAGCATTGCAACTAATGAGTTAGTTGCGGGATGATGTGTTACGGAACGAGTAAAGAGACTTGCCGGTAACGAGATTGAATAGGTATTGAGATACCGACGATCGAATCTCGGGCAAGTAACATACCGATGACAAAGGGAACAACGTATGTTGTTATGCGATTTGACCGATAAACATCTTCGTAGAATATGTAGGAGCCAATATGAGCATCCAGGTTCCGCTATTGGTTATTGACCAGAGACGTGTCTCGGTCATGTCTACATAGTTCTCGAACCCGTAGGGTCCGCACGCTTAAAGTTCGATGACGGTTATATTATGAGTTTATGTGTTTTGATGTACCAAAGGAGTTTGGAGTCCTGGATGAGATCGGGGACATGACGAGGAGTCTCGAAATGGTTGAGACGTAAAGATCGATATATTGGACGACTATATTCGGACATCGGAAAGGTTCCGAGTGATTCGGGTATTTTTGGGAGTACCGGAGAGTTATGGGAATTCGTATTGGGCCTTAATGGGCCATACGGGAAAGGAGAGAAAGGCCTCAAAGGGTGGCCGCACCCCTCCCCATGGGCTGGTCCGAATTGGACTAGGGAGGGGGGCGCACCCTTCCTTCCTTCTCCTTTTCCCTTCCCTTTCCTTCCATCCTACTCCTACTACTTGGAAGGGCTCCTAGTTCTACTAGGAAAGGGGGAATCCTACTCCCGGTGGGAGTAGGACTCCCCTAGGGCGCGCCATAGAGAGGGTCGGCCCTCCCCCTCATCCACTCCTTTATATACGGGGCCAGGTGGCACCCCAAAGACACAACAATTGATCTCTTGATCTCTTAGCCGTGTGCGGTGCCCCCCTCCACCATAATCCACCTCGGTCATATCGTAGCGGTGCTTATGCGAAGCCCTGCGTCAGTAGAACATCATCATCGTCACCACGCCGTCATGCTGACTAAACTCTCTCTCAACACTCAGCTGGATTGGAGTTCGAGGGACGTCATCGAGTTGAACGTGTGCAGAACTCGAAGGTGCCGTGCGTTCGGTACTTGATCGGTCAGATCGTGAAGACGTACGACTACATCAACCGCGTTGTGCTAACGCTTCCTCTTTCGGTCTACGAGGGTACGTGGACAACACTCTCCCCTCTCGTTGCTATGCATCACCATGATCTTGCGTGTGCGTAGGAATTTTTTTGAAATTACTACGTTCCCCAACACTACTTCCCAATTCGGGAGAAGGTATAATTACCTTATCAAGTTTTACATTCCTCCCACTCACTTCTTTCGAGAGAAACTTCTTCTCTAGAAAGGATCCACTCTTAGCAACAAAGATATTGTCTTTCGAATCTATGATAGAACGTGTACCCAACAGTTTCTTTTGGGTATCCTATGAAGATGCACTTTTCCGATTTAGGTTTGTGCTTATCTGGCTGAAACTTTTTCACATAAGCATCACAACCCCAAACTATAAGAAACGACGGCTTAGGTTTCTAGCCAAACCATAGTTCATACGGTGTCATCTCAACGGATTTAGATGGTGCCCTATTTAATGTGAATGCAGCTGTCTCTAGTGCATAACCCCAAAACGATAGTGGCAAACCGGAAAGAGACATCATAGATTGCACCATATCTAATAAAGTACGGTTACGATGTTCGGACACACCATTATGCTGTTCTGTTCCAGGTGGCATGAATTTGTGAAACTATTCCACATTGTTTTAATTGAAGACCAAACTCGTAACTCAAATATTCGTCTGCGCGATCAGATCGTAGAAACTTTATTTTCTTGTCACGATGATTTTCCACTTCACTCTGAAATTCTTTGAACTTTTCAAATGTTTCAAACTTATGTTTCATCAAGTAGATATACCCATATCTGCCAAAATCATCTGTGAAGGTCAGAAAATAACGATACCCGTCGCGAGCCTCAACACTCATCGGACTACATACATCAGTATGTATTATTTCCAACAAGTTTATTGCTCGCTCCATTGTTCCGGAGAACGGAGTCTTAGTCATCTTGCCCATCAGGCATGGTTCGCAAGCATCAACTGATTCATAATCAAGTGATTCCAAAAGCCCATCAGCATGGAGTTTCTTCATGCGCTTTACACCAATATGTTCCAAACGGCAGTGTCACAATTGCACTATCATTATTAACTTTGCATCTTTTGGCTTCAATATTATGAATATGTGTATCACTACGATTGAGATCCAACAAACCAATTTCATTGGGTGTATAACCATAGAAGGTTTTATTCATGTAAACAGAACAACAATTATTCTCTAACTTAAATGAATAATAGTATTGCAATAAACATGATCAAATCATATTCATGCTCAACGCAAACACCAAATAGCATTTATTTAGGTTCAACACTAATCCCAAAAGTATAGGGAGTGTGTGATGATGATCATATCATTCTTGGAACCACTTCCAACACACATCGTCACTTCACCCTTTAACTAGTCTCTGTTCATTCTGCAACTCCCGTTTCAAGTTACTACTCTTAGCAACTGAACTAGTATCAAGTACCGAGGGGTTGCTATAAACACTAGTAAAGTACACATCAATAACATGTATATCAAATATACCTTGTTCATTTTGCCATCCTTCTTATCCGCCAAGTATTTAGGGGCATTTCTGCTTCCAGTGACCAGTCCCTTTGCAGTAGAAGCACTTAGTCTCAGGCTTAGGTCTAGACTTGGGCTTCTTTACTTGAGCAGCAACTTGCTTGCCATTCTTTTTGAAGTTCCCCTTCTTCCGTTTGCCCTTTTCTTGAAACTAGTGGTCTTGTCAACCATCAACACTTGATGCTTTTCTTGATTTCTACCTTCGTCGATTTCAGCATCACGAAGAGCTTGGGAATCGTTTCCGTTATCCCTTGCATATTATAGTTCATCACGAAGTTCCAGTAACTTGGTGATAGTAACTAGAGAATTCTGTCAATCACTATCTTATCTGTAAGATTAACTCCCACTTGATTCAAGTGATTGTAGTACTCAGACATTCTGAGCACATGCTCACTAGCTGAGTTATTCTCCTCCATTTTGTAGGCAAATTACTTGTCAAAGGTCTCATACCTTTTGACATGGGCATGAGTCTAAAATACCAATTTCAACTCTTGGAACATCTCATATGTTCCGTGGCGTTCAAAACATTTTTGAAGTCCCGGTTCTAAGCCGTAAAGCATGGTGCACTAAACTATCAAGTAGTTATCATACCGAGCTTGCTAAATGTTCATAACGTTTGCATCTGCTCCTGCAATTGGTCTGTCACCTAGCGGTGCATCAAGGACATAATTCTTCTCAGCAATGAGGATAATCCCCAGATCACGGATCCAATCCAGATCATTGCTACTAACATCTTTCAACTTAGTTTTCTCTAGGAACATATCAAAATAAAACAGGGGAGCTAAACGCAAGCTATTGATCTACAACATAGATATGCTAATATTACCAGCACTACTAGGAAAAGGGCTATAGATGAAATAGACACTAATGGTGCACCAGAGAAGTAGTGCGCCACTATATACTAATGGCGCACCATCTGGTGATGCGCCGTTAGTGTGGAAGACACTAATGGCGCACTAGGCAGAAGGTGCGCCACTAGTAACAATTTTTTTCTTCATTTTTCCAAACATACTAATGGCGCATCCGGGCGAAGTGCGCCATTAGTAGTTATAACTAGTAATGGCGCACCAGCCGCAGAGTGCGCCACTAATGTATTTTTTTATTCTTTTCTTTGCAAAACTACTAATGGCGCACCATGGCATAGTGCGCCATTACTACTAATGGCGCACCATGGCATAGTGCGCCATTACTAGTTTAAACTAGTAATGACGCACTATGCCAAAGTGCGCCATTAGTATATATATATATATATATATATATATTTAACTTTTTTGCAAAACTACTAATGGCGCACGGCTAGGTGGTGCGCCATTAGTATGTTGGATTACTAATGGCGCACGACCAGGTGGTGCGCCATTAGTAACCTGGGACCAGCTAGATATTTTGCACAACCACACCTACACACTCACTTTCCCCACTTCATTCCCTCCACCTCCTTCTCCAAGCTTGTCAGATGCCTCCTCCTCCTCACCTTATTTGCACCATAGATTCATCAAAATTAAGTGGTGAAATTACCTTTTTTTTGATAGGTAAGTAAGGGGAAAGCTATCTTCATGTTGTAGATCTACTTTTTTCTCCCTAGCTTGCTCCAACAACGTGCACATGCACTTTTTATGGCCTAACTAGATCTATGTATGTTTGTGGTGTTGCATATGTTTGTGGTGTTGCATATATGTTTGTGTTTGCAAGTACCGGTATTTGAAATGCGATAGTTGCCTATTTTGCCGGAATGTTGATTCATTTCCGTTTCGGCGAGAATTTTCGCACTATGCATTATTTTTGGTCCTATTTTAGGGAAAGTCATGCCAAATTTTTTCTTGGTTCTAAAATATCGTTTTTCTCTACCCCGCAGGCGACCATGGTCCGCACGATGACCGAAGGCATCGTGAATAGGTTTTTGAGCTCCGCGAAGGCCGAGATGCTTCAAAAGAACGAGATGGAGATAAGATGTCCGTGTCGAAGATGCAAGCTGAAGAGCCTTATTGCGGACCCGGATTCCGGGCAGGTGCGGGACCACCTGCTCTTTCGTGGTTTCATGGATGGCTATCGGTGGCAAGGTGATGAAGATGACTATGAAGTCGTCCATGGGGGCCGGGCAAGAAATGAGGAAGGGCAGCAAGACAACCAGCGCGGCTCGGGCGGGCGAGAAGACGAAGAATCTCCAGGACATGATCACGACGATGATGCTGTACACAGTCATCATGTAGAAGATGTCGGAGTAGATGAAGGGCATGATCATGAAGATGAAGATTCCGGCGGAGCAGACGACGATGGACCATCGATGGGCTGGGTGCAGGACCCTCATATTCAAGAGCTGCTTCTCAAGCAGACGGATAACGCAAGAGCTGCCGCCCGAGAGAAAGTCAAGCTAGATCAACTGGAGATAGACGCGGTTACTCCATTGTATGAAGGATCCAGGCCCGAGGATACCCGCCTGAAAGTAACGCTCATGGCTCTGGAGATGAAGGTAAAACACAAAATGACCGACGCATGCTTCGATGAGAACATGTCATTCTAGCACGAACGTCTTCCCAAGGGAAACAAGTGCCCGACCAGTTTCGAGGAGGCGAAGAAAATCGTGTGTCCTCTGGATTTACCGCACGTGAAATACCATGTGTGCATGAACAATTGCATCATTTATCGGGACGAGCACGCGGAGTCTACCATATGTCCGGTGTGCGGCGTCACTCGATACAAGAAGAGGAAGAAAGCTCCTCGAAAAGTGGTGTGGTACTTTCCGATCACTGCTCGTCTGCAGCGGTATTTCGCGGACCCTAAGGTAGCAAAGCTCCTGCGTTAGCACGCGGATAGGGAGGAGAAGAAGCAAGAAGATGACACAAATGATCCGGAGATAGATAAAAAAGACAAGATGCTGAGTCACCCTAAGGATGCGAGCCAGTGGCAAGCATTGAACTTCGAAGACCCAGAATTTGGGAACGATCCAAGGAACATCATGCTGGGCGCGAGCACCGATGGAGTCAATCCGTTTGGCAGCCAGAGAAGCACACATAGCACCTGGCCTGTGTTTGTGTGGATGTACAACCTTCCCCCCTGGTTGTGCATGAAGAGGAAGTACATTCACATGAGTATGCTAATTGAAGGACCGAAACAACCAGGGAACGACATCAATCTGTATCTGAGGCTGCTGAAAGAGGAGCTTGACACGCTGTGGAAAACGCCAGCCAATACGTGGGACGCCACAGAAAAAGAATATTTCCCTATAAGAGTCGCGCTGCTCACGACGGTGCACGACTATCTTGGTTACGGATATGTCGCGGGGCAGATGGTCCACGGATTTTCTGGATGCGTCAGGTGCATGGATGACACAACGTATCGCCAGCTAGATAGAGATCCCGGGTCTTCAAAAACCGTGGTCATGGGACATCGAAGGTGGCTTCGTGACGATGACCCGTGGAGGAAACGCAAGGATCTGTTCGATGGTGAAACCGAACCCTGAAAATGCCCGCGTACGAGGAGCGGCGAGGAAATAGACCAGCTGTTGAAAAATTGGAAAGATTGCCCACAGCCGGGAAAGAAGCAAAAGGCGCCAGAGCCGGGAAAGAAGCGAAAGGCGCTAGAGCCGCTGCTGAAGGTATGGAAAACGAGGTCTGTTTTCTGGGACTTGCCATATTGGAAGATCCACCATGTGCCTCACAGCCTTGATGTCATGCATATCACGAAGAACGTGTGCGAGAGTCTGCTTGGTACCCTACTCAACATGCCAGAGAGGACCAAAGATGGGCCGAAAGCAAGGGCAGACTTGAAATCAATGGGCATCAGGGAGGAGCTTCACGCTGATGATGATGATGATGATGATGAGGCGAAGCAGGACACAGAAAGTCATCGCAAAGGCAAAAAGGCCAAGAAGACCGGAAATGACTACCCTCCCGCGTGCTTCACTCTAAGTCAGGAGGAGATCGAGCAGTTTTTCACCTGCCTCGTAGGAGTAAAACTTCCTTATGGTTACGCGGGGAAGATAAGCAGATACCTAGACCCAGCGAAGCAGAAGATCAGCGGGATGAAGTCTCACGACTGTCACGTGCTGATGACACAGATACTTCCAGTTGCAATCCATGGGATCGTGGACGTGCACGTCCTTGAAACGCTATTTGGCCTATGCAACTTTTTCGACGTCATCTCTCAGAAGTTGGTTGGCGTGAGGCAACTCAGAAGGCTACAGGAAGAGATCATGGTGATACTATGCGAGCTTGAGATGTACTTCCCGCCCGCATTCTTCAACGTTATGGTGCATCTACTGGTCCATATCGTGGAGGATATCATCCAACTCGGGCCGATGTTCCTGCACAGCATGATGCCGTTCGAAAGGATGAATGGTGTCATCAAAGGATACGTTCGCAACATGTCACGTCCAGAGGGAAGCCAGGGGCTTTCTGACCGAAGAGTGCATCTCCAACTGCACGAATTATCTAGGCATCGAGGACCCCGTTGGTCTGCCCGTCAACAGGCACCTCGGCAGGCTCGCTGGATGGGGTCACCATGAGGGTCGCCGCGAAATGCATGTCGACTTCGAGGGTCGACTCGCCGACTTTGAAAGAGCAAACCTAGTCGCGCTACAACACATAGACGTGGTCGATCCTTGGGTGGTAGAGCACAAAACCTTTATTGAGAAGACCTACAATGACCGAGGCCAACAGAGGACGGACGGAGATATAATCAAAGAGCACAACTCATGTTTCACGCGTTGGTTCAAGCAGAAGCTTCTGTCGTATCCTTTACATGAGGATTCTTCCACGGAAGAACAACTCAACCTTGTCACAGGGCGCCGAGCACAACCTGATGACCTATGAGGCGTATGATATCAACGGCTACACATTCTACACCGAGGACAAGGACATGAAGAGCGATGGTTATCAGAACTCCGGTGTAACGATGGAATCCTACACCGGTAAGGACAAGGACAGATACTACGGAAGGATTGAGGAGATCTGGGAGCTGAGCTACGCTAGAGAGAAGGTCCCGATGTTCCGTGTCACATGGCCAAGAGCGTCCTAAAAGAAGACCGGTATTTCACCACCATGGTTATACCCGAAGCCAAATCCAAGACCGCGGGCGCAAACGTCACCACAAAAAATGAGCCATGGGTACTGGCTTCCCAAGTGGACCAATGCTTCTTCATTACCGGCCCATCAAAGCCCAGTCGTGTTGTCGTGAGGAGAGGCAAAAGGAAGATCATCGGAATGGATAGAGTAGCCAATGAGCAAGACTTCGACAAGTACGGCGACCCGAAGATCGAACATGACGACGACGATGAAGTAGCAGCATACACCACAAGAAGAAGCAGGACCACCCTACCTAAAGGACGTCCGTTCCACAGAAGAACTCCATTTGCGAAAAAGAAGGGCAAGAAGATTCTGAACAGATAGCTAGCTAGCTAAGATCGATTGTATTTAAATCGTAGTCTTCATTTCTCAATTGTATTACATGGGCACTTTTTGAATTCATGAATATTTTTTCAAATTTGATGAATATTTTTAAATCTCGATCGCTATCCCCCTCCATCTGCACCGCACCCTCCCCCGCTCCACCGCCGCCGCTGACCCACCGCATATATGTTACTCCCAAAAGCATATAAAGTTTGTCAAATTTGGAGCTATGGATATTTAGTTGCGATTTAAACAAGTTTGAACATATTTAAACACAAATAAATATCAAACAACATTTTAAATGTTGTTAACATGGCAACAAACTGCATATTATTTTTCTACATGAAATTCTGAGCATCTAGCATATGTGACATGTTATTTTTGGATGCATGCATAAAAAAATATGTGCAAAGAAAAAATGCATAAAAACAAAAATTGGGGAGCCTGGGAATCGAACCCAAGACCTCCCAATGTGTGTGCTGCGTGCTGACCAGTCGGGCTAGTGTGTGTGTTCTGTTTCGGATACGGTTAGGTGGAATATAACCTGAGTGCTCGAACTGTAATAAATTTTTTTACTAATGGCGCACCGCGCGGAGGTGCGCCATTGCTGTTGGCGTACTTATGGCGCACTAGGGGGAGGTGCGCCATTGCTAACCCTCCCCCACTCCACCTATTTCCCTCTGGCCTCTCTCCCTCCCTCGCCAGATCCCCCACACTCGACCTAACCTCGCCGCAACCGCCCACGCGCCCCCGCCGCCTCCCTCTCCCCTTCGCCGCCTCCCCCCGAGCCCCGCCTCCCCCCCGAGCGCCGCCTCCCTCGCCTCGGAGCCGCCCCACGTCCACCAGGAGAGGAGGCCCGCGACCTCCCTGCCGTCTATCCCCGCCTCCCCCAAGCTCGCCGTCTTCGCCCTCCGTCGTCTTCGCTCCGGCCACCACCTCATCGTGGTCAGGTAACCCTCCTCCCTCTGCCTCTCTTCTCCTCTCTTCCTCCTCTCCTCCCTCCCGACCATGCCCTCTTCTTCTCTCTTTTGCTAGGTTTAGGTCAAATCCCTCTTGAATTTAGGTCAAATTAGGTTCAAAAAATGAGTTAGCGATTTGTGATTTCACTGATGATATAGGGCATCCTGCGGTATTGGGGGAACACATGGTCTTTTGTTAATCTCCTGTGGTTGTGTGGTTAGGGTCTTTAAAAATTCAGTAATTCACCCATTGCCCATTGAACATGGTGATGTTACAGAGCACCAGACTGGGTACGAGCCAAACATAAAGGAAGTAGAATCAATTTGGGTAGAACCACAAAAATCTTGCAGATTTTGGTGAAGAGGAGAAAAAAATGCAGTCAACTCTCACTCTCACCAAAGCAGACATACACCATTGCTCTGATGCAACTTGTGTTGTCAAGTATCTGACTTGTGCGGGTTAAACTTATCTTTCAGCAGCAGGGGAAGGTTTAGAATTTGCTAAACTGACTCATCTTGCAGAGAGCAGTCAAATGTTTCAGAACCATGGGGGTTATTTTCTTACACTAACCACCTGGTTTAGTTACTTTTGTGGTGAAGGAGGACGGTTGTATGGCCCTGCACAAGTTCAGTTCAGCTTTGCTGTCTGAATATGTTGTAGATCCCCGTGCCGTTGTCTTGAGATTGATTATTTCATGAATATGTTGAGGGGATTTATTTTAACTGAAAGTTCAGGGTTTGTTACTGTCTGAATCTACTCGTTGAATTGGCTGATGAGCGCAAGTAACAGTTATCAGTAGTAACAGTTGTCAGTTGATGATTAGCTTATGTTGTGCTTGCCTATTCTTGTTCTTATTCCAGGAGGAGTTTGAGGAGTACGCGGAGAAGGCCAAGACGCTGCCGGACACCACCAACAACGAGAGCAAGCTCTGCCTCTACAACCTCTACAAGCAGGCCACCGCTGGCCCCGTCAACACTGGTACATGCATTCACATTTTACGCGGCTTTTTCTTTTCATCTTCCTACTAGTTTTAGTAGTAACAAGTGTAATATCAGGTCTGATTTGCTGTTGAAGTCAGATTCGTGTGTCCTCTGTATAAATAAAAACTATCTAATTGGTTTGACATGCTGCTTGCTTGCCATGTCCTGCTTAGCACTGAAGGGTGACTCTGTCTGATTGATTGTATGCGCGCATATATATATCGTTAGAAAAGACAACCTGATGAAAAAGGAAAAATAAACAGCCCCCATCTAATTGCTTCAACTAGTCCAACCAATCCCAGGTGGTCACTTTACATAATGTTGTAGATCATTGTAGTGTCCTAATGTCTAAGACTGTTGCATTGGAGGTTCGTCTTGCAAACATATCAGAATTTGCAAACATTTTATTACTTGTTGCATTGGAGGTTCATCTTGTCTTGAGGCAAACAAATCAGCATTGGAGGCTCATCTTTGAGGCTCATCTTTATTACATATCAGAACTTGCAAACAAATCTGTGAAAGACTTGTAAAGTTGCTGGGTTTTGTCTCCGACCATTGTGTCGTGATGAATTTGCAGGTACCCCGAGAGGCCCTTGAGTTTGCCGGAATGTCGATTAACTTCCATTCCGGCAAATTCGGGTACTCCATATGTCCTATTTTCAGCAAAGGTCATGCTGAAATTTTCCGTGAATTTTAGCATGACTTTGCTAAAAATAGGACATATGGGGTACTTGTGACTAATGTTGATTATCTTCTGCTCAAAATTTATGTTGCCATAATGTTGTATGATAATGTTGTAAGGGTACTAATTGGTCTCTTCTGCTGCTTATCAGAGACGGGGGGAAGCAGCCACCGCCGCTCTGCCTCACCGGAGTACGAGTTGGATGCTTTCGAGTTCTTCACTATCATACTTTCTTCTTCAGTATCAGCCACGAGGCAGGTATATAAAACGAGAGATCTCCCCTTCACCCATCTCATTATGATAACTCTGTTGTTTGCTACATCACTCATTGTCCCAAATTGCAAAGGCTGCTTGACGCTTTTATGAAGATGCTGGGTGAAGATCCGCCAGATAATGTGAAGCTTCGACAGGCCGGCAACGGGGTTCGTAGGCTGTGGGACGTGGAGTTGGTGATCGAGGAGTGACACATGTACCTGTGCCGTGGCTGGGAGAAGTTCTACAGTGCCTACGACCTGCGGACCTGGTACTTTCTTCTCTTGAGGTACGACGATGACGCCACAATGCTCATCGTGAAGGTTTTCAACGCGACTATGTGTCGCATGCGCTACGCTGAAGACGAAGATGCTAGTGTGTTCTGCCTCTTCTTATTCCTCTACATTTGGCTTTGTCTCACATCGATTGTTAACGGTCATTGTTGCATTTGGACAGGCAATGGGAGCAGCAGCAGCGGCATTGGCTACGATTCTGGCCTTAGCGAAAGCAGCAGCGATTCTGGCAGCAGCGAAGACAATAAGAAGGATGATCCGGACTGGAGTGGGGGAGAAGAGGAGAAGAGTGGGGATGAGGAGCTGCAGGATGACGATGGGCATCAGGCTGAGGATGACCTAGTGCTGGTGGTGGCTGACCATGGGCAAGAGATGGTGGTGGCTGACCATGGGCAAGAGATGGTGGTGGCTGAGGGTGGCCTCGCGATGGTGGTGGTGCCTGACAATTACCACGCACCGGTGGTGGCGCCGACAATCCCATAGCTGGGCGACATGACCACGCCAATTGTGGTAGAAGACTACATCCCACAGCTGCCTCCACCGCCTCGCCGCTCTTGGCGCATCAGGCTGAGGAAGGAGAAGGAGAAGAACAATGAGAACTGAACTATGTCAGGTATGTCAGATCTCCAAAATGATATATATATATATATATATATACTTAGTTACCTATGTTATCTCTAATATGCTTAGTTTCCTATAGGTTAGCTCCAAAATTACTTATGTTAGCACAAAATGATCAAGTTTACATAATAAGCTTATAGTCTTCTTCTTATTCTTCTTCTTTTCCAAACTGACATATGTTAGCTTCATTTTACCTAAGTTGGCTCTAATATGCTAACTTAGAGCTTATATGCTTAGTTTCCTATAGGTTAGCTCCAAAATTACTTATGTTAGCACAAAATGATCAAGTTTACATAATAAGCTTATAGTCTTCTTCTTATTCTTCTTCTTTTCCAAACTGACATATGTTAGCTTCATTTTACCTAAGTTGGCTCTAATATGCTAACTTAGAGCTTATATGCTTAGTTTCCTATAGGTTAGCTCCAAAATAACTTATGTTAGCACAAAATGATCAAGTTTACATAATAAGCTTATAGTCTTCTTCTTATTCTTCTTCTTATCCAAAATGACATAGGTTAGCTTCATTTTACCTAAGTTGGCTCTAATATGCTAACTTAGAGCTTATATGCTTAGTTTCCTATAGGCTAGCTCCAAAATTACTTATGTTAGCACAAAATGATCAAGTTTACATAATAAGCTTATAGTCTTCTTCTTATTCTTCTTCTTATTCTTCTTCTAGTCTTCTTCTTCTTCTCTTCTTCTTCTTCTTCTTCTAACTTCTTGTTTATCATTTTGCAGATTTGATTTAATTCACGGAAGCTTGCATGGATGGAGTGCTTCTTTTCCATTTGTGTTTTTATTTTGTATCAATGTGAAACTTTTGTGAATTGATGGATAACGGTGTTGAATGAACATTGTGAAACTTTTGTAATATGTAACGATGGAACTATGTGTTAGCTATGTATGTATATATGATGAAACTTGTGTGTTGGATATGATCTGGTGGACACGGGTAACATCGTTACATATGGCCCCCTGTATGTAAGCTAAGCAGATCTGTGTTGTATGTTATCTCTAATATTTTGTAACCTGTGAAAATATCAGAAATGAAAAAAAATCCCTAATATTCATACTAGTGGCACACCACACAAGACAGTAATGGCGCACTGTGATAATCACACTGATGGCGCATCACCCACTGGTGCGCCATTAGAATGCCAAAGCACATGGGTACATATGGCCCCTGGGAGGCATTCTAATGGCGCACTGAAGGCTATACTAATGGCGCACTACGTGGTGCGCCATTAGAACACCAGATACTAATGGCGCACCGGACGTGCGCCATTAGAATTTAATTCTAATGGCGTGATGCCAGTGGTGCACTAGTAGTGCGCCATTAGAAGGAAAAACTCGTGCGCCACTAGCATGCCTTTTCCTAGTAGTGCAGGACTAAGTTCATGATAAACTAAAGTTCAATTAATCATATTACTTAAGAACTCCCACTTAGATAGACATCCCTCTAATCATCTAAGTGATCACGTGATCCAAATCAACTAAACCATGTCCGATCATCATGTGAGATGAAGTAGTTTTCAATGGTGAACATCACAATGTTGATCATATCTACTATATGATTCACGCTCGACCTTTCGATCTCAGTGTTTCGAGGCCATATCTGCATATGCTAGGCTCGTCAAGTTTAACCTGAGTATTCTGCGTGTGCAACTGTTTTGCACCCGTTGTATTTGAACGTAGAGCCTATCACACCCGATCATCACGTGGTGTCTCATCATGAAGAACTTTCGCAACGGTGCATATTCAGGTAGAACACTTTTATCTTGAAATTTCGTGAGAGATCATCTTATAATGCTACCATTAAACAAAGCAAGATAAGATGCATAAAAGATAAACATCACATGCAATCAATATAAGTGATATTATATGGCCATCATCATCTTGTGCTTGTGATCTCCATCTTCGAAGCACCGTCATGATCACCATCGTCACCGATGCGACACATTGATCTCCATCGTAGCATCGTTGTCGTCTTGCCAACTTATGCTTCTACGACTATTGCTACCACATAGTGATAAAGTAAAGCATTACATGGCGATTGCATTGCATACAATAAAGCGACAACCATATGGCTCCTGCCAGTTGCTGATAACTCGGTTACAAAACATGATCATCTCATACAATAAAATATAGCATCATGTCTTGACCATACCACATCACAATATGCCCTGCAAAAACAAGTTAGACGTCCTCTACTTTGTTGTTGCAAGTTTTATGTGGCTGCTACAGGCTGAGCAAGAACTGTTCTTACCTACGCATCAAAACCACAACGATGGTTCGTCAAGTTAGTGTTTTTTAACCATCTCAAGGACCGGGCGTAGCCACACTCGGTTCAACTAAAGTTGGAGAAAGTGACACCCGCCAGCCACCTATGTGCAAAGCACGTTGGTAGAACTAGTCTCGCGTAAGCGTACGCGTAATGTCGGTCTGGGCGCTATCCAACAATACCTCCGAACCAAAGTATGACATGTTGGTAAGCAGTATGACTTGTATCGTCCACAACTCACTTGTGTTCTACACGTGCATATAACATCTATGCATAAAACCTGGCTCGGATGCCACTGTTGGGGAACGTAGTAATTTCAAAAAAAATCCTACACACACACAGGATCATGGTGATGCATAGCAACGAGAGGGGAGAGTATGTCTACGTACCCTCGTAGACCGAAAGAAGAAGCGTTTATCAACGCGGTTGATGTAGTCGTACACCTTCACGGTCCGTCCCGATCAAGTACCGAACGTACGACACCTCCGCGTTCAGCACACGTTCAGCTCGATGACATCCTCGCCTTCTCGATCCAGCAAGAGGGGTGAAGTAGTAGATGAGTTCCGACAGCACGACGGCATGGTGACGGTGTTGGTGAAGAACAATCTCTGCAGGGCTTCGCCTAAGCACTACGAAAACTATGACGGAGGATAAACTAGAGGGGACGGGGTAGCCGGCACACGGCTTGGTGTTTCTTGCTGTGTCTTGGGTGCTAGCCCTACCCCTCTATTTATATGCTGAGCCTTGGGGTCGAAACTTGGAGTAAAAGCCTCCACAAAGTCGGTTTCACCCGAAAGGCAAGAGTCCTTCTCGGACTCCAGGGCCAGACGCCAGGGTTCTCGGCATCTGGAGCCAGACACTAGGGACCCTAGCGTCTGGCCCCTGGACTCCACAAAACTTCCTTTTGCGTTTTACAAAAACCTTGTGGGCTTTCCCCTTTGGCCCAAATAAAGTGTTCTCGTACCCAAATATTTCGGGAAACATCCGGAACCCCTTCCGGTGAATTCTGGAACCCTTCCGGAGACCAAACACTATTATCCCAATATCAATCTTTATCTCCGGACCATTCCGGAGTTCTTGGTCATGTCTGTGATCTTATCCGGAACTCCGAACAACGTTCGGTCACCAACATACATAACTCATATAATACTATATTGTCAACGAATGTTAAGCGTGCGGACCCTACGGGTTCGAGAACTATGTAGACATGACCGAGACACTTCTCTGGTCAATAACCAATAGCGGAACCTACATGCCCATATTGGCTCCTACATATTCTACGAAGATCTTTATCGGTCGAACCGCATAACAATATGGTAACATCCCAAATTTTCAATTTGGAATGTTATACATTAGGTCATCATGCATATCATATTTTATTTTGCTTTTCGTTTTGATCCTAGAAAATCCTAAGCAACTCAAGGACCCACGGAGAGAGTTGGGGATTTCGTTATTTACATATTTGAGTTTTCTCAAATTATGTAAACAGGATCATTTGATTTTGTTTATTTTATCATCAATTATTTCTATTACAAAAATATGAGAGAGGGAATAAAATGACTTTCCCAAAATATAGAAATATTGAGGATTTAATAAAAAAAATCAAATAAGATTTATTTCGGAGTTTTTCGGTATTTTTATTTGAATTTAGGAAAAATGCGCGTTTTTTCAAAGTTGTAGTTTGGGCCCAGATAAATGTTCACTTTATCGGGCTTGATTTTAGGAACCCGGCAAAATTTCTTTCGTGATTTTTGGAGTCCGTTTAGTATTTCTTTTTATTTTTCTTCCGAGCGGATTAAAAAAAACGCGAACCGACTTTGGGCCGTACTCGGCCAGGACTCCCTGGCCCGGGGCCTTTATATAGCGCCCGAGGCCCGGCCGAGAGCCCCAGCCCAGCCAAAACCCTAGCCGCCGCCGCCTTCCAGCCCCGCCGCCGCCGCCGCCCGCCGCCGCCGACTCGCCGGAGCGCGCGCCTTTCGAGGTTCGCCGCCGCCTCGTTTTCCGTGCAGTTTTTAAAAAAAAATTCTGTTCGTCGTTTTTCTTTTTCGTCGGATTTTCCGCGGTTATTTTCTGATCGCGATTTCTGATCCGATTTTTGTTTTAGTATAACTTTTCGCTCGTTTATCGGAATCAGGCGATTCAAGCGCCTGGAGTTTCGTCTCGAAACCCTCTTTCCGAATAATCGACTTAAACAAGTTTTTGCTACTGTAAAATTTGCACTAGATCCAGATTACTAGAACAAAGTTGTTTTCTTTCGCCGTTTGATTTCTTTTGCTTCGTTCGATTTGATTCTTTTTGCCAACCAGGGTTTTAAGTTGAACTTTATGGTTAGATCTTCTATTTGAGTTTTACCTGTGCATTAGATGAGTACTTATTGTATGCTTGTTTGATTGTCTGCGATAGAATACCCGGAGTGCGCCGCCTGTTAGTTCGAATCTCTAGGTTTCGCGGATCATCAGCAAGGCAAGTAACACTTTGATCATACCTTTTCTACAACCCAGTTTTCTTGCATTAGATCAATCCTCACACATTGCATGATTAGGATCTAATTAAATTGTGGGATGGGAAGTAGATGAGGTAGTACCTATTACCTGTTTATTATCAAACCTTTGGGAGTTACTTCTACCTTTGCTTATTATGCCATGCTATGCTAGTAGACGTGGATTGGGTGAGTGATATCCATGACAGATGTGAGATTGTTAATTAAGGGTTTATCTAAGGTGGCAACCTAACACACATCTGGGTGGATTGAGGCACCTGGGGTTACCAGGACTTGCCTGTTTTTCTTTGGACCGCCACCCAGGCCCAAAGGGATCATTAGATTATTCATACTAGAAACTTCCGTGTGCAGCCACAAGCCATTATGGGCTCTGGCATAGTTGACTAAGTTGTGCGAACTCTTACAGTGGTAGACTAGCAGATGTAGGGGAAAGTAGGTGTACCGGTCTACCCGTCGTAAGGTGCTAGCACTTCTGAAAGACTGTGTCTCGGTCATCCGTCTTCTCAAACACCCGGCAGTGCGAGAAACCAAACGGAGGCGATCGAGTCTTGTGGGGAAAAGTGCGCAAACCACTGCAGAGTGTAATAAACTAATCATGATTAGCCGTGTCCCCGGTTATGGACATCTTGAGTATCTAGTACCTGGATTATCATGTGAATCTCAACATGTTACTCTAAAATTAATTTTGTGGGATTTTTAATGATGTTACTTAATTGGGATTGAGAATGTTGTCAACCATTCTCAATGTTTAACAACCACCATGATAGTAATTAATCTTATTCCTTTGAAGTAGGGAAAAATTGGCTTTACGCAAAAACAGTAACCATAGAGCTTTCCACCAGCCAAATATGCATATAGTATAGTTGTTGCATTCCATTACTCTCTATATGTTACCTTGCCAGCATATTCCATGTGCTGACCCGTTTTCGGGCTGCAACGTTAATGTTGCAGACTTTTTAGACGATGATTAAGGAGTTTTAGGTCGTGGATCTATACTCAGTGATGCCGTTGGATGTTGATGGACCCACTTATCTTCCAAGCCTTCCGCTGTTATCGTTACTAGATGGCCTTAAGCCATATTTATTGTAATAAGTTCTCTTTTGAGACACTTGATGTAATAAGTGTGTGATTGCTACTCTGCTATAAATCCTCCGAGTACTGTGTGGTGTCAGCATTACTGATCTAGGGATGACACCGGAGCACAGGGATCAGACTGTTTGAGGTCTGGTCGCTACAGAGATGGTATCAGAGCACACGCTGACTGTAGGACACGACCACTAAGCTAAAGACCTAGCTCACTACTCACTCTCTTCTCTTCTGACCTCTCATCTTTTCTACTCTTTAGGATGGCGGATGCAAGGAACAAGTTCACCCAACCAGATGAAGATACACCCTTTGGACGCCACTTGAAGGAAGTCACTAGATACCTGAACATAGGAATACCAAGCTTCACGGGAACCTACAACGCCACTTTACCTGAAGAAGAGCGCTGGTTGATTCAAGTTCAAGTTTCAGGAAGGACGTTCATGCCAGTCACTGAGCCCATAGAGTTTTCTTTTGATGCACCAACTTGGAGTCTAGGAAAGAGTATGGCAGCTCACATCGCCATGGGACGCATTGGAGAAGTCAACCGCAAGGATCTTAAGGATACTATCTACCAGATTTGCAGACGCTGAGATGAACACTGGGAGATGATCAGCACCAGGAAAGATAGATCAATTGCAGCTTTTATTCAGGAGTTAAATCAGCACATTCGACGCCAGGAGAATCAGATGTGCGCCGACATGATAGATCTGAAGAAGGCTAAGACTAGAATTAAGGAACTGGAGGAAGAACTCAAGGCTACACGCGAAGGTTATGAAGAAGAAATTGAAGTACTAGTGGAGAAGAATGACGATCTGATCAAGAAGATTGGAATGGGAGGCCCGACACCAGTAGATGAAGACGAGGAACCCAAGGAGATTAGCCCGGAGGACTACATCATCATTGACGCCACCGACTCGGAACAAGATAGTAGTGATGATGACTATGTGGATGAAGCAGGAGCAGATATCATGGAGTCTACAACCGTAGAATATTTGTAGTAGACCACCTCATCAGTAGTAGTAGTCCACCGTGTAAATATAGTAGTCCGAGCACTTTTGCGATAGTTAGATCGATTGTATGTTTTGTTTGATTGATTGAAGTGAATTGTGTGCTTTTGCCTCATGTGCATATGGGTAGTGTTTTCTCTTTAGACCCCCTCTATTCTTATATCTCATCTTTTCTAAACCCTCAGATGCCTCCGAAACGTGACCCCGGATTTGCCTTTCCGCCGGAGCTCACCCAGTTGATCCAGCAGCAGAACACCTTGATGCAGTTGCTAGTCCAGAATCAGAATCAGGGGAACAACAACAACAACCCACCACCACCACCACCTGTTGACCACTTAGCCCGTTTTCTTAGGCTGAATCCGCCGGTGTTTTCCAGTAGCACCGAGCCGATTGTAGCAGATGATTGGCTCCGCAAGATAGCTAGGGAGTTGACCACAGCAGGATGCATAGATGTGGAGAAGGTTAAGTTTGCCGCACATCAGTTAGAAGGACCCGCAGCCTCTTGGTGGGAGAATTTCACAGCCACCTTCACAATCGACACTGTCACATGGGACCAGTTTCAGCAAGCTTTTCGTACTGGCCATGTTTCCGCAGGAGCAATGGCCATGAAGAAGCGTGAGTTTCGCAACTTGCGCCAAGGAGGACGGACAGTTGGCTAGTATGTGGAGGAGTTTAGTAAGCTAGCACGTTATGCCCCAGATGACGTTGCTACGGATGCAGCTAAGCAGGAGAAATTCCTGGAAGGACTGAATGATGAGTTGAGTATGCAGTTGATGGTAGCCACCTTCAACAACTACCAGGAGTTGGTAGATCATGCTCTTATGATTGAAGGGAAGTAGCAGCAAATTGAGAAGCGCAAGAGGAAGTATGGACAAGGAAAGTATAATTCAGGAGCTCAGCAGAAGCCTCGTTTTACCCCTAGGCCAGGAGGACATTTTCAGCATACCCATGGAGTAGGTAGCTCGCACAATCACAATGGCACCAAGAATGGTAATGGGAATGGAGGAAGCAATGGACAGAACCGCAGCACCCCATCAACCCCAGCTAAGAAGGACTTGAGCCACGTCACTTGCTATAAGTGTTCGAAGCCAGGACATTATGCAAATGATTGTCCTGAAGGACAAAATGGCAATGGAAGTTCTGGAAAGAAGCCGAACCCTTTCAACAGGGGACAGGTGAACCACGTTAATGTGGAGGAGGTTGAAGCTCAGCCCGATGCAGTAATAGGTAAGTTTTTGGTTAAGCCATTTACTGCACTCGTTCTTTTTGATACTGGTGCATCGCATTCATACATATCAAGGGGATTTGTGGAAAAGTATAGTCTGCCCACTAGGATTCTTAAAACACCTATGCTAGTAAGCTCACGTGGAGCGGAGTACATGGCCAGTGAAGGATGTTTTCAAGTGCCATTAAGTATAGGAAGGCATGTTTTCCCAACGGATTTAATTATTTTGGAATCCCAAGGTCTGGATGTGATACTTGGTATGGATTGGCTGTCGATGTATGGGGGAAACATCGATTGCGCCAGTAAGACAATTTTGCTCACAACGCCAGAAGGAAGAAGGATCAAGTATGTATCCCGGCATGCGCCAAACAGGACACAAGTAAATTCCTTATCAGGAGTTGTGCAGGAGGAAGTACCAGTGGTAAAGGATTTTCCTGATGTATTTCCCGAAGAGTTGCCAGGCATGCCACCGGATAGAGACATTGAGTTTTCGATTGAGCTTTTGCCAGGCACTGGGCCAATATCAAAGGGACCATATAGGATGCCAGCAAAAGATTTGGTGGAAATTAAGAAGCAGATGAAGGAGTTACTGGATAAGGGATATATTCGCCCAAGTTCTTCGCCTTGGGGATCGCCAGTACTTTTAGTGGAGAAGAAGGATGGATCGTTAAGGATGGTTGTTGATTATCGAGGATTGAACGAAGTAACGATCAAGAACAAGTACCCACTACCAATGATCAACGATCTGTTTGATCGATTGCAAGGAGCTAAAGTGTTTTCCAAGATCGATTTACGATCAGGATACCACCAGTTGAAGATTCGAGAACAGGATATTCCTAAGACAGCTTTTACCACCAGGTATGGGCTGTATGAGTATACCGTTATGTCATTTGGACTGACTAACGCGCCTGCCTATTTTATGAACATGATGAACAAAGTTTTTATGGAGTTTTTGGATAAGTTCGTCGTAGTGTTCATTGATGATATCCTGGTATATTCGAAGAATGAAGAGGAGCATAAGGAACATTTGCGTTTGGTACTTGGAAAGCTCAGAGAACACCAATTATATGCCAAGTTCAGAAAATGTGAGTTTTGATTGAAGGAAGTAGGATTCCTCGGACACGTTATATCTGGAGAAGGTATAGCAGTAGATCCCGCTAAAGTTGAAACCGTGACTAAGTGGGAAGCACCAACAACAGTTGGAGAGATCCGGAGTTTTCTTGGACTCGCAGGATACTACCGGAGATTTATTGAGAATTTCTCAAAGATTGCAAAACCTATGACGGAGTTGTTGAAGAAGGATACTAAGTTCAAATGGACCGAGGAGTGTGAGGCAAGTTTCCAGGAGTTGAAGAAACGTTTGGTTACCTCACCAGTGTTGATTTTGCCAGATCAAACCAAGGATTATGAGGTGTATTGCGACGCTTCACGTCAAGGACTTGGAGCAGTGCTTATGCAGGAAGGGAGAGTTGTTTCGTATGCTTCACGACAACAGAAGCCCCATGAATTAAATTATGCCACGCATGATTTGGAGTTAGTAGCCGTAGTGCATGCATTGAAGACATGGAGACATTTCCTCATCGGAAATCATTGTGAGGTGTACACGGATCATAAGAGTTTGAAGTACATTTTCACGCAGAAGGAGTTGAATCTCAGACAAAGGAGATGGTTGGAGCTCATCAAGGATTATGATATGAGATTGCATTATCATCCCGGGAAAGCTAATGTAGTAGCTGATGCATTAAGTCGTAAGAGTCATGTCAATAGAGTAATGACAGGAGAAAAACCCAAGGAGTTAGCAGAAAATCTTCGTGGACTATGTTTGGAAATAGTTCCAAAGGCTATGTAGCAGCATTGGAGATTCAGTCAATTTTGATGGATAAAATCAGAGAAGCTCAGAAAACTGACAAAGAGATTGCCGCTATAAAGAAGAAACTGAGCAAAGGAAAAGCTAAAGGATTTCGTGAGGATGAGCACGACACCCTATGGTTTGAAGACCGTGTTTACGTGCCCAATGACCCGGAGATCAGGAAGTTGATTCTGCAAGAGGCACATGATTCACCGTATTCGATTCACCCAGGAAATACCAAGATGTATTTGGATTTTAGGGATATTTTCTGGTGGACCGGAATGAAGAAGGATATTGCGGAGTATGTAGCAGTTTGTGACGTATGTCAGAGAGTAAAGGCAAAACATCAGAAGCCAGTAGGATTGTTGCAACCATTGCCGATACCCGAATGGAAGTGGGATAAGTTAGGCATGGATTTTATCACGGGATTACCAAGGACTCGTTCAGGCTATGACTCGATTTGGGTTGTAGTTGATC
Source organism: Triticum urartu (assembly GCF_003073215.2). Lineage (NCBI taxonomy): Eukaryota > Viridiplantae > Streptophyta > Magnoliopsida > Poales > Poaceae > Triticum > Triticum urartu. Next base: position 407,177,893 of record NC_053027.1, on the reverse strand, counting down.
GATTGACGAAGGTAGCACATTTCATCCCACTAAAGACCACTTACACAAGTGCTAAGTTGGCAAAGATATACATGACCAGAATCGTACGTTTGCATGGAGTTCCGAGGAGCATCGTATCAGATAGAGGAACCCAGTTTACCTCAAAGTTCTGGAAGCAGTTGCATGAGACTTTAGGTACTAGGCTAGAATTTAGTACAGCTTTTCATCCTCAGACAGATGGACAGACTGAGAGAGTCAATCAGATTTTGGAAGATATGCTGAGAGCTTGTGTGCTAGATTATGGATCTAGTTGGGACGATAATTTGCCATATGCAGAGTTTTCTTACAATAACAGCTATCAGACCAGTTTGAAGATGGCCCCTTTCGAAGCTTTGTACGGAAGGAGGTGCAGGACACCGTTGTCATGGGACGAAGTTGGAGACCGCCTGTTGTTTGGACCAGATCTGATTAAAGAGTCTGAACAGAAGGTGAAGTTGATTCGCGATAGGCTCAAGGTAGCCCAGTCCAGGCAGAAGAGCTACGCAGATTCTAAACGCAAGGAGACGGTTTACGAAGTCGGAGATAGAGCTTATCTTCGAGTATCCCCACTTCGAGGGATTAAGCGTTTTGGAGTTAAGGGGAAGTTAGTGCCACGATTTGTAGGACCATATCGAGTTTTGGAGCGTATGGGAGAAGTGGCCTACAAGTTGGAATTACCAGAAGGATTGGCCGGAGTGCATGATGTGTTTCACGTTTCTCAGTTGAAGAAGTGTCACGCGGAGATGGCTGACATACCCTTGAGAGACACAGTACCATTAGAAGCAATTCAGTTGGATAACAATTTGACCTATGAGGAGAAACCAGTCAAGATTCTCGAGTTTTCCAGCCGAGTTACTCGTAGCAAGGTTATCAAGTTTTGCAAAGTTTAGTGGAGCCACCACACGGAGGATGAAGCCACCTGGGAGCGAGAGGAAGAATTGCTCAAAGACCATCCTCACCTATTGTCTAGCCAACCCGAATCTCGAGGGCGAGATTCATCTTAAGGGGGGTAGGTTTGTAACATCCCAAATTTTCAATTTGGAATGTTATACATTAGGTCATCATGCATATCATATTTTATTTTGCTTTTGGTTTTGATCCTAGAAAATCCTAAGAAACTCAAGGACCCATGGAGAGAGTTGGGGATTTCGTTATTTACATATTTGAGTTTTCTCAAATTATGTAAACAGGATCATTTGATTTTGTTTATTTTATCATCAATTATTTCTATTACAAAAATATGAGAGAGGGAATAAAATGACTTTCCCAAAATATAGAAATATTGAGGATTTAATAAAAAAAATCAAATAAGATTTATTTCGGAGTTTTTCGGTATTTTTATTTGAATTTAGGAAAAATGCGCATTTTTCAAAGTTGTAGTTTGGGCCCAGATAAATGTTCACTTTATCGGGCTTGATTTTAGGAACCCGGCAAAATTTATTTCGTGATTTTTGGAGTCCGTTTAGTATTTCTTTTTATTTTTCTTCCGAGCGGGTTTAAAAAAACGCGAACCGACTTCGGGCCGTACTCGGCCAGGACTCCCTGGCCTGGGGCCTTTATATAGCGCCCGAGGCCCGGTCGAGAGCCCCAGCCTAGTGGAAACCCTAGCCGCCGCCGCCTTCCAGCCCCGCCGCCGCCGACTCGCCGGAGCGCGCGCCTTTCGAGATTCGCCGCCGCCTCGTTTTCCGTGCATTTTTTTTAAAAAAAAATCTGTTCGTCGTTTTTCTTTTTCGTCGGATTTTCCGCGGTTATTTTCTGATCGCGATTTCTGATCCGATTTTCGTTTTAGTACAACTTTTCGCTCGTTTATCGGAATCAGGCGATTCAAGCGCCTGGAGTTTCGTCTCGAAACCCTCTTTCCGAATAATCAACTTAAACAAGTTTTTGCTACTGTAAAATTTGCCCTAGATCCAGATTACTAGAACAAAGTTGTTTTGTTTCGCCGTTTGATTTCTTTTACTTCGTTCGATTTGATTCTTTCTGCCAACCAGGGTTCTTAAGTTGAACTTTCTGGTTTGATCTTCTATTTGAGTTTTACCTGTGCATTAGATGAGTACTTATTGTATGCTTGTTTGATTGTCTGCGATAGAATACCCGGAGTGCGCTGCCTGTTACTTCGAATCTCTAGGTTTCGCGTATCATCAGCAAGGCAAGTAACACTTTGATCATACCTTTTCTACAACCCAGTTTTCTTGCATTAGATCAATCCTCACACATTGCATGATTAGGATCTAATTAAATTGTGGGATGGGAAGTAGATGAGGTAGTACCTATTACCTGTTTATTATCAAACCTTTGGGAGTTACTTCTACGTTTGCTTATTATGCCATGCTATGCTAATAGACGTGGATTGGGTGAGTGATATCCATGACAGATGTGAGATTGTTAATTAAGGGTTTATCTAAGGTGGCAACCTAACACACATCTGGGTGGATTGAGGCACCTGGGGTTATCAGGACTTGCCTGTTTTTCTTTGGACCGCCACCCAGGCCCAAAGGGATCATGAGATTATTCATACTAGAAACTTCCGTGTGCAGCCACAAGCCATTATGGGCTCTGGCATAGTTGACTAAGTTGTGCGAACTCTTACAGTGGTAGACTAGCAGATGTAGGGGAAAGTAGGTGTACCGGTCTACCCGTCGTAAGGTGCTAGCACTTCTGAAAGACTGTGTCTCGGTCATCCGTCTTCTCAAACACCCGCAGTGCGAGAAACCAAACGGAGGCGATCGAGTCTTGTGGGGAAAAGTGCGCAAACCACTGCAGAGTGTAATAAACTAATCATGATTAGCCGTGTCCCCGGTTATGGACATCTTGAGTATCTAGTACCTGGATTATCATGTGAATCTCAACATGTTACTCTAAAATTAATTTTGGGATTGAGAATGCAACCATTCTCAATGTTTAACAACCACCATGATAGTAATTAATCTTATTCCTTTGAAGTAGGGAAAAATTGGCTTTACGCAAAAACAGTAACCATAGAGCTTTCCACCAGCCAAATATGCATATAGTATAGTTGTTGCATTCCATTACTCTCTATGTGTTACCTTGCCAGCATATTCCATGTGCTGACCCGTTTTCGGGCTGCAACGTTAATGTTGCAGACTTTTCAGACGACGATTAAGGATTTTTAGGTCGTGGTTCTATACTCAGTGATGCCGTTGGATGTTGATGGACTCACTTATCTTCCAAGTCTTCCGCTTGTTATCGTTACTAGATGGCCTTAAGCCATATTTATTGTAATAAGTTCTCTTTTGAGACACTGAATGTAATAAGTGTGTGATTGCTACTCTGCTATAAATCCTCTGAGTACTGTGCGGTGTCAGCATTACTGATCCAGGGATGACACCGGAGCATAGAGATCAGACTGTTTGAGGTCTGGTCGCTACAATATACGTTATTCCCTTTGTCATCGGTATGTTACTTGCCCGAGATTTGATCGTTGGTATCTCAATACCTAGTTCAATCTCATTACCGGCAAGTCTCTTTACTCGTTCTGTAATACATCATCCCGCAACTAATTCATTAGTTACAATGCTTGCAAGGCTTATAGTGATGTGCATTACCTAGTGGGCCCAGAGATACCTCTCCGACAATCGGAGTGACAAATCCTAATCTCGAAATACGCCAACTCAACAAGTACCTTCGAAGACACCTGAAGAGCACCTTTATAATTATGCAGTTATGTTGTGACATTTGGTAGCACACAAAGTGTTCCTCCGGTAAACAGGAGTTGCATAATCTCAAAGTCATAGGAACATGTATAAGTCATGAAGAAAGCAACAGCAACAGATCAAGTGCTAAGCTAGCGGAATGGGTCAAGTCAATCACATAATTCTCCTAATGATGTGATCCCGTTAATTAAATGACAACTCATGTCTATGGCTAGGAAACATAACCATCTTTGATCAATGAGCCAGTCAAGTAGAGGCATACTAGTGACACTCTGTTTGTCTATGTATTCACACATGTACTAAGTTTCCGGTTAATACAATTCTAGCATGAATAATAAACATTTATCATGATATAAGGAAATATAAATAACAACTTTATTATTGCCTCTAGGGCATATTTCCTTCAGTCTCCCACTTGCACTAGAGTCAATAATCTAGTTCACATCGTCATGTGATTTAACATCAATAGTTCACATCTCCATGTGACTAACACCCAAAGGGTTTACTAGAGGTAATAATCTAGTTCACATCGCTATCTGATTTACACCCAAAGAGTGATCATGTTTTGCTTGTGAGAAATTTAGTCAACAGGTCTGCCACATTCAGAGCCGTATGTATTTTGCCAAATTTCTATGTCTACAATGCTTTGCACATAGCTACTCTAGCTAATTGCTCCCACTTTCAATATGTATCTAGATCGAGACTTAGAGTCATCTAGATCGGTGTCAAAATCTTATATCGACGTAACTCTTTACGACAAACTCGTTTATCACCTCCATAACCGAGAAATATTTCCTTAGTCCTCTAAGGATAATTTTGACCGCTGTCCAGTGATCTACTCCTAGATCACTCTCATACTCCTTTGCCAAACTCAGGGCAGGGTATACAATAGGTCTAGTACATAGCATGACATACTTTATAGAACCTATGACTGAGGCATAGGGAATGACTTTTCATTCTCTTTCTATTTTCTCCCGTGGTCGGGTTTTGAGTCTTTACTCAACTTCACACATTGCAACACAGGCAAGAACTCCTTCTTTGGCTGTCCCATTTTGAACTACTTCAAAATCCTGTCAAGGTATGTACTCTTTGAAAATATATCAAGTGTCTTGATCTATCTCTATAGATCTTGATGCTCAATATGTAAGCAGCTTCATCGAGGTCTTTCTTTGGAAAACTCTTTTCAAACACTCCTTTATGCTTTCCAGAAAATTCTACATTATTTCCGATCAACAATATGTCATTCACATATACTTATCAGAAATGTTGTAGTGCTCCCACTCACTTTCTTGTAAATACAGGCTTCACCGCAAGCCTGTATAAAACCATATGCTTTGATCACTTTATCAAAGCATATATTCCAACTCCCAGATGCTTGCACCAGTCCATAGATGGATCGCTAGAGCTTGCTCACTTTATTAGCACCTTTAGGATCGACAAAACCTTCTGGTTGCATCATATACAACTCTTCTTTAAGAAATCCATTAAGGAATATAGTTTTGACATCCATTTGTCAGATTTCATAAAATGCAGCAACTGCTAACATGATTCGGACAGACTTTTAAGCATCGAAACGGGTGAGAAAATCTCATTGTAGTCAACTCCTTGTACTTGTCGAAAACATTTCACGACAATTCGAGCTTTGTAGATAGTAACACTACTATCTGCGTACGTCTTCCTCTTGAAGATCCATTTATTCTTAATGACTCACCGATCATCGGGCAAGTCAATCAAAGTCCATACTTTGTTCTCATACATGGATCCCATCTCACATTTCATGGCCTTAAGCCATTTTGCGAAATATGGGCTCATCATCGCTTCCTCATAGTTCGTAGGTTCGTCATGGTCTAGTAACATGACTTCCAGAAAGGATTGCCGTACCACTCTGATGCGGACCATACTCTGGTTGTCCTATGAAGTTCGGTAGTAACTTGATCTGAAGTTTCATGATCATCATCATTAGCTTCCTCACTAATTGGTGTAGAGATCACTAGAACTGATTTCTATGATGAACTACTTTCCAATTCGGGAGAAGGTACAATTACCTTATCAAGTTCTACATTCCTCCCACTCACTTCTTTCGAGAGAAACTTCTTCTCTAGAAAGGATCCACTCTAAGGATAATTTTGACTGATGTCCAATGATCTACTCCTGGATCACTATTGTACCTCTTGCCAAACTCATGGCAAGGTACACAATAGGTCTGGTACACAACACGGCATACTTTATAGAACCTATGGCTAAGGCATAGGGAATGACTTTCATTCTCTCTCCATCTTCTGCCGTGGTTGGGTTTTTAGTCTTACTCAACTTCACACCTTGCAACACAGAAAAGAACCCTTTCTTTGACTGATCTATTTTGAATTTGTTCAAAATTTTTCCAAGTAATGTACTTTGTGAAAGTCCTATTAAGCGTATCGATCTATCCATATAGATCTTGATGCCCCATATATAAGCAGCTTCACCGAGGTCTTTCATTCAAAAAATTCCTATTCAAGTATCCTTTTATGCTATCCTGAAATTCTATATCATTTGCGATCAACCATATATCATCCACATATAGTATCAGAAATGCTACAGAGCTCCCACTCATTTTCTTGTAAATACAAGCTTCACCATAAGTCTATATAAAGCCATATGCTTTGATCACCTCATCAAAGCGTATATTCCAACTCTAAGATGCTTGCACCAGTCCAAAGATGGATCGTTGGAGCTTGCACACTTTGTTAGCACCTTTAGGATCGACAAAACCTTCTGGTTGCATGATACGTCCATTTTGCATCATGCTTTTATATCGATATTTATTGCATTATGGGCTGTTATTACAAATTATGTCACAATACTTATGCCTATTCTCTCTTATTTTACAAGGTTTACATAAAGAGGGAGAATGCCGGCAGCTGGGATTCTGGGCTGGAAAAGGAGCAAATATTAGAGACCTATTCTGCACAGCTCCAAAAGTCCTGAAACTTCACGGAAGTCATTTTCAGAATATATAATAAATACTGAGTGCAAGAAGTTCACCAGGGGGCCACACCCAGCCCACGAGGGTGGGGGCCGCGCCCTACCCCTCTGGGTGCGCCCCCTACCTCGTGGGCCCCCTGGTGGCCCTCCGATGACCATCTTCTGCTATATGGAGTCTTTCGATGAGGAAAAAATCATAATCCATCTTTCCGGACGAGATTCCGCCGCCACGAGGCGGAACCTTGGCGGAACCAATCTAGGGCTCTGGCGGAGCTGTTCTGCCGGGGAAACTTCCCTCCAGGAGGGGGAAATCATCGCCATCGTCATCACCAATGCTCCTCTCATCGGCAGAGGGCAATCTCCATCAACATCTTCACCAGCACCATCTCCTCTCAAAACCCTAGTTCATCTTTTGTATCCAATTCTTGTCTCCAAGTCCGGGATTGGTACCTGTGGGTTGCTAGTAGTGTTAATTACTCCTTGTAGTTGATGCTAGTTGGTTTATTTGGTCGAAGATCATATGTTCAAATCCTTTATGCATATTAATACCACTCTGATTATGAACATGAATATGCTTTGTGAGTAGTTACGTTTGTTCCTGAGGACATGGGAGAAGTCTTGCTATTAGTAGTCATGTGAATTTGGTATTCGTTCGATATTTTGATGAGATGTATGTTGTCTCTCCTCTAGTGGTGTTATGTGAACGTCGACTACATGACACTTCACCATTATTTGGGCCTAGAGGAAGGCATTGGGAAGTAATAAGTAGATGATGGGTTGCTAGAGTGACAGAAGCTTAAACCCTAGTTTATGCGTTGCTTCATAAGGGGCTGATTTGGATCCATATGTTTCATGCTATGGTTAGGTTTACCTTAATACTTTTGTTGTAGTTGCGGATGCTTGCAATAGAGGTTAATCATAAGTGGGATGCTTGTCCATGTAAGGACAGTACCCAAGCAGCGGTCCACCCACATACCAAATTATCAAAGTACCGGATGCGAATCATATGAACGTGATGAAAACTAGCTTAACGATATTCCCATGTGTCCTCGGGAGCGCTTTTCTTCATATAAGAGTTTGTCCAGGCTTGTCCTTTGCTACAAAAAGGATTGGGCCACCTTGCTGCACTTTATTTACTTTTGTTACTTGTTACTCGTTACAAATTATCCTATCACAAAACTATCTATTACCTATTATTTCAGTGTTTGCAGAGAATACCTTGCTGGAAACCGCTTATCATTTCCTTCTGCTCCTCATTGGGTTCGACACTCTTACTTATCGAAAGGACTACGATAGATCCCCTATACTTGTGGGTCATCATTGCATCATATACAACTCTTCTTTAAGAAATCCATTAAGGAATGCAGTTTTGATGTCCATTTGCCAGATTTCATAATTAAATGTGACAATTGCTAACATGATTCAGACAGACTTAAGCATCGCTACGGGTGAGAAAGTCTCATCGTAGTTGACCCATTGAACTTGTCGAAAACCTTTCGCGACAAGTTGATCTTTGTAGATGGTGACATTACCATCAGTGTATGTCTTCTTCTTGAAGATCCATTTATTCTCAATGGCTTGCCGATCATCGGGCAAGTCCACCAAAGTCCACACTTTGTTCTCATACATGGATCCTATCTCAGATTTCATGGCCTCAAGCCATCTGTCGGAATCTGGGATCGTCATAGCTTCTTCATAGTTCGTAGGTTCGCCTTGGTCTAATAACATGACTTCCAGAACATGATTACCGTACCACTCTGGTGCGGAACATGCTATGTTCGACCTATGAGGTCCAGTAGTAACTTGATCTGAAGTTTCATGATCATCATCATTAGATTCCTCTCTAGTTGGTGTAGGCATCACGGGAACGGATTTCTCTGTTGCGCTACTTTCCAAATTGAGAGAAGGTACAACTACCTCATCAAGTTCTACTTTCCTCCCACTCACTTATTTCGAGAGAAACTCCTTCTCTAGAAAGGACCCATTCTTAGCAACAAAGATCTTTCCTTCAGATCTATGGTAGAAGGTGTACCCAATTGTTTCCTTAGGGTATCCTATGAAGACGCACTTCTCTGATTTAAGTTTGAGCTTATCAGGCTGAAGCCTTTTGACATAAGCATCACATCCCCAAACTTTAAGAAACAACAGCTTAGGTTTCTTGCCAAACCACAATTTATATGGTGTCATCTCAATGGATTTAGACGGTGCCCTATTTAACGTGAATGCAGCTGTCTCTAATGCATAACCCCAAAATGATAGTGGTAAATTGATAAGAGACATCATAGAACACACCATATCTAATAAAGTACGGTTACAATGTTCGGACACACCATTACGCTATGGTGTTCCAGGTGGCGTGAGTTGTGAAACTATTCCACATTGTTTTAAATGAAGGCCAAACTCGTAACTCAAATATTCGCCTCCGCGATCAGATCATAGAACTTTATTTTCTTATTACGATGATTCTCCACTTCACTCTGAAATTCTTTGAACGTGTCAAATGTTTCAGACTTGTGTTTCATTAAGTAGATATACCCATATTTGCTCAAATCATCTGTGAAGATCAGAAAATGATGATATCCGCCGCGTGCTTCAACACTCATTGGACCGCATACATCGGTATGTATTGATACATCCATTTTGCATCATGCTTTTATATTGATATTTATTGCATTATGGTCTGTTATTACACATTATTTCATAATACTTACGCCTATTCTCTCTTATTTTACAAGGTTTAAATGAAGAGGGAGAATGCCGGCAACTGGAATTCTGGGCTGGAAATGGAGCAAATATTAGAGACCTATTCTGCACAACTCCAAAAGTCCTGATATTTCACGGGAGCACGTTTCAGAATATATAAAAAATATTGGGCGAAAGAAGTACCAGAGGCGGGCCACCCACCATCCACGATGGTGGGGGCGCGCCCTACCCCCCTGGGCGCGCCCCCTGCCTCGTGGGCCCCCTGGCAGCCCTCTGATGCCCATCTTCTGCTATATGAGGTCTTTCGTCCAGGAAAAAATCATAAGCTAGCTCACGGGACGAAACTCCGCCGCCATGAGGCGGAACCAATCTAGGGCTCCGGCGGAGCTATTCTGTCGGGGAAACTTCCCTCCGGGAGGGGGAAATCATCACCAACATCATCACCATCGATCCTCTCATCGAGAGGGGGTCAATCTCCATCAACATCTTCACCAGCACCACCTCATCCCAAACCCTAGTTCATCTCTTGTATCCAATCTTTGTCCTAAAACCTCAGATTGGTACCTGTGGGTTGCTAGTAGTGTTGATTACTCCTTGTAGTTGATGCTAGTTGGTTTATTCGATGAAATATCATATGTTCAGATCCTTTATGCATATTAATACCACTCTGATTATGAACATGAATATGATTTGTGAGTAGTTATGTTTGTTCATGAGGACATGGGAGAAGTCTTTCTATAAGTAGTCATGTGAATTTGGTATTCGTTCGATATTTTGATGAGATGTATGTTGTCTTTTCTCTAGTGGTGTCATGTGAACAACGACTACATGACACTTCACCATTGTTTGGGCCCAGAGGAAGGCATTGGGAAGTAATAAGTAGATGATGGGTTGCTAGAGTGACAGAAGCTTAAATCCTAGTTTGTGCGTTGCTTCGTAAGGGGCTGATTTGGATCCATATGCTTCATGCTATGGTTAGGTTTACCTTAATACTTCTTTTGTAGTTGCGGATGCTTGCAAGAGGGGTTAATCATAAGTGCGATGCTTGTCCAAGGAAGGCCAGTACCCAAGGACCGGTCCACCCACATATCAAATTATCAAAGTACCGAATGCGAAACATATGAACGTGAGGAAAACTAGCTTGACGATAATTCCCATGTGTCCTGGGAGCGCTTTTCTTTATATAAGAGTTTGTCCAGGCTTGTCCTTTGCTACAAAAAGGATTGGGCCACCTTGTTTCACCTTATTTACTTTTATTACTTGTTACTAGTTATAAATTACCTTATCACAAAACTATCTGTTAACGATAATTTCAGTGCTTGCAGAGAATACCTTACTGAAAACTGCATATCATTTCCTCCTGCTCCTCGTTGGCTTCGACACTCTTACTTATCGAAAGGACTATGATAGATCCCCTATACTTGTGGGTAATCAAGAATCTTTTCTGGCGCTGTTGCTGGGGAGTGAAGCGCCTTTGGTAGGTGGAATTTGGTCAAGAAAAATTTATATAGTGTGCTGAAATTTACAGTCACTTGTTACTATGGAACATAATCCTTTGAGGGGCTTGTTAGGGGTATCTTCGCCCCGACCAGTAGACCAAAGAGTTTCTCCTCAACCTACTGAACCTATTGAAAATGTTTACTTTGAAATTCATTCGGTTATGATAGAGAACTGCTAGCTAATCCTTTTACAGGAGATGGAACATTACATCCCGACTTGCACCTAATCTATGTGGATGAAGTTTGTGGATTATTTAATCTTGCAGGTATGCCCGAGGATGTTATCAAGAAGAAGGTCTTCCCTTTATCTTTGAAGGGAAAGGCATTGACATGGTTTACGCTATGTGATGATATGGGATCATGGAACTACAACCGATTGAAATTGGAATTTCATCAGAAGTTTTATCCTATGCATCTTGTTCATCGTGTTCGTAATTATATATATAATTTTTGGCCTCGCGATGGAGAAAGCATCGCTCAAGCTTGGGGAAGCCTTAAGTAAATGTTATTTTCATGCCCCAATCATGAGCTTTCAAGAAAAAATATTATTCAAAATTTTTATGCTTGGCTTTCTCTCGATAATCGCTCCATGCTCGATACTTCTTGTACTGGCTATATTATGATGAAGACTATTGAATTCAAATGGGATTTATTGGAAAGAATTAAATGCAACTCTGAATATTGGGATCTGGACGAAGGTAAGGAGTAAGGTATAACACCTAATTTTGATTGTGTTAAATCTTTTATGGATACCGATGCTTTCCATGAATTTAGCACTAAATATGGACTTGACTCTGAGATAGTAGTTTCTTTCTGTGAATCCTTTGCTACTCATGTTGATCTCCCTAAGGAGAAGTGGTTTAAATGTAATCCTCCCATTGAAGTAAAAGTAGTTACACCTATTAAAGTTGAAGAAAATACTATCACTTATAATGATTATGTTGTTCCTACTGCTTATATTGAGAAACCACCTTTCCTAGTTAGAATAAAGGATCATGCTAAAGCTTCAACTGTGGTTCGTAAGAGTAATACTAGAACACCTACTCCCTGTGAGAAAATTAAAGTTTAACCTAGTGTTGCTATGGTTAAAGATCTCTTGGCCCATAATATTGATGGACATGTCATTTACTTCTGTGATGAAGCCGCTAGAATTGCTAGACCCGATACTAAAAATAAACATAGACCTGTTGTAGGCATGCCTGTTATTTCTGTTAAAATAGGAGATCATTGCTATCATGGCTTATGTGATATGGGTGCTAGTGCAAGTGCAATACCTCATTCCTTATATAAAGAAATTATGCATGATATTGCACCTGCTGAGATAGAGGAAATTAATGTTACAATTAAGCTTGCCAATAGAGACACTATTTCACCAGTTGGGATTGTTAGAGATGTTGAAGTCTTGTGTGGGAAAGTTAAATATCCTGCTGATTTTCCTGTTCTTCGTTCCCCACAAGATAACTTTTGTCCCATTATATTTGGTAGACTCTTCTTGAATACTGTTAATGCTAGGATCGATTGCAAAAAGGATGTTGTTACTATTGGTTTGGGGGATATGTCTCATGAGTTTAATTTTGCTAAATTTCGTAGACAACTCCATGATAAAGAATTGCCTACTCCATGATAAAGAATTGCCTAGTAAAGATGAAATTATTGGTCTTGCTTCTATTGCCATGCCTCCTAATGATCCTTTAGAACAATATTTGCTCGACCATGAAAATGATATGTTTATGAATGAAATAAGGGAAATAGATGAAGTATGCTACCTCTTGAGCACTGCGTTGGTTTTCCCTTGAAGAGGAAAGGGTGATGCAGTAGAGCAGCGTAAGTATTTCCCTCAGTTTTTGAGAACCAAGGTATCAATCCAGTAGGAGGCCATGCACGAGTCCCTCGCACCTACACAAACAAATAAACTCCTCGCAACCAACGCGATAAAGGGGTTGTCAATCCCTTCACGGTCACCTACGAGAGTGAGATCTGATAGATATGATAAGATAATATTTTTGGTATTTTTTATGATAAAGAGAAATAAAGATGCAAGTAAAATGAATGGCAAAGGAAATAACTAAGTATTGGAAGATTAATATGATGGAGAATAGACCCGGGGGCCATAGGTTTCACTAGAGGCTTCTCTCGAGAGCATAAGTATTACGGTGGGTGAACAAATTACTGTTGAGCAATTGACAGAATTGAGCATAGTTATGAGAATATCTAGGTATGATCATGTATATAGGCATCACGTCCAAGACAAGTAGACCGACTCCTGCCTGCATCTACGACTATTACTCCACACATCGACCGCTATCCAGCATGCATCTAGAGTATTAAGTTCAAGAGAACAGAGTAACGCTTTAAGCAAGATGACATGATGTAGAGGGATAAACTCATGCAATATGATATAAACCCCATATTGTTATCCTCGATGGCAACAATACAATACGTGCCTTGCTGCCCCTACTGTCAGTGGGAAAGGACACCGCAAGATTGAACCCAAAGCTAAGCACTTCTCCCATTGCAAGAAAGATCAATCTAGTAGGCCAAACCAAACTGATAATTCGAAGAGACTTGCAAAGATAACCAATCATACATAAAAGAATTCAGAGAAGATTCAAATATTGTTCATAGATAAACTTGATCATAAACCCACAATTCACCGATCTCAACAAACACACCGCAAAAGAAGATTACATCGAATATATCTCCACAAGAGAGGGGGAGAACTTTGTATTGAGATCCAAAAAGAGAGAAGAAGCCATCTAGCTAATAACTATGGACCCATAGGTCTGAAGTAAACTACTCACACTTCATCGGAGAGGCTATGGTGTTGATGTAGAAGCCCTCCGTGATCGATACCCCCTCCGGCGGAGCTCCAAAAAAGGCCCCAAGATGGGATCTCGTGGCTACAGAAAGTTACGACGGTGGAATTAGGGTTTTGGCTCCGTATCTGGTAGTTTGGGGGTACGTAGGTATATATAGGAGGAAGGAGTACGTCGGTGGAGCAACGTGGGCCCCATGAGGGTGGAGGGCACGCTTGGGGGGGGGGGTAGGCGCGCCCCCCTACCTCGTGCCTTCCTCGTTGATTGCTTGACGTAGGGTCCAAGTCCTCTGGATCATCTTCGTTTCGAAAATCATGTTCCCGAAGGTTTCATTCCGTTTGGACTCCGTTTGATATTCTTTTTCTGCGAAACCCTAAAATAGGCAAAACACAACAATTCTGGGCTGGGCCTCCAGTTAATAGGTTAGTCCCAAAAATAATATAAGAGTGTATAATAAAGCCCAATAATGTCCAAAACAGGATATAATATAGCATGGAACAATCAAAAATTATAGATATGTTGGAGACGTATCAAAGTATTCTTTAAACAGGGACCTATTTTGAAACACAACTTGCATGTTGAAATTCTAGGGGATCCTCCTCCACCCAAGGGTGACCCGATGTTTGAGCTTAATCCTTTACCTGATACTCTTAAGTATGCTTATCTTGATGAGAAATAGATATATCCTATTATTATTAGTGCTAACCTTTCAGAGCATGAAGAAAAGAAATTGTTGAAAACTTTGAAGAAGCACCGTGTTGCTATTGGATATACTCTTGATGATCTTAAGGGCATTAGTCCCACTCTATGCCAGCACAAAATAAAATTGGAGAAAGACGTGAAACCGGTTGTTGATCACCAACGACGGTTAAATCCTAAGATGAAGAAGTGGTAAGAAAAGGAATGCTAAAGCTTCTGGAGGCAGGTATAATTTGTCCCATTGATGATAGTCAGTGGGTAAGTCTTGTCCATTGTGTCCCTAAGAAGGGAGGTATTACTGTTGTTCCTAATGATAAAGATGAACTGATCCCACAAATTGTTATAGGTTATAGAATGGTAATTGATTTCCGCAAATTAAATAAAGCTACTAAAAAGGATCATTACCATTTACCTTTTATTGATCAAATGCTAGAAAGATTATCCAAACATACACATTTTTGCTTTCTAGATGGTTGTTCTGGTTTCTCTCAAATACCTGTGTCAAAAGAGGATCAAGAAAATACAACTTTTACTTGCCCTTTCGGTACCTTTGCTTATAGACGTATGCCTTTTGGTTTATGCAATGCACCTACTACCTTTCAAAGATGTATGACTGCTATATTCTCTGACTTTTGTGAAAAGATTATTGAGGTATTCATGGATGATTTTTCTATATATGGAACTTCTTTTGATGATTGCTTAAGCAACCTTGATCGAGTTTTGCAAAGATGTGAAGAGACTAATGTCGTCTTGAATTGGGAGAAGTGTCACTTTATGGTTAATGAAGGTATTGTCTTGGGCATAAAATTTCTGAAAGAGGTATTGAAGTTGATAAAGCTAAAGTTGATGCTATAGAAAATATGTCGTGTCCTAAGGATATTAAAGGTATAAGAAGTTTCCTTGGTCATGCTGGTTTTTATAGGAGGTTCATTAAGGACTTCTCTAAAATTTCTAGGCCTGTGACTATTCTCTTACAAAAAGATGTTCCTTTTGTCTTTGATGATGATTGTGTAGAAGCATTTGAAATACTTAAGAAAGCTTTGATTTCTGCACCTATTATTCAGCCTCCTGATTGGAATTTACCATTTGAAATTATGTGTGATGCTAGTGATTATGCTGTAGGGTCTATTCTAGGACAAAGAGTTGATAAGAAATTAAATGTTATCCAATATGCTAGTAAAACTCTAGACAGTTCTCAAAGAAATTATGCTACTACTGAAAAGGAGTTTTAAGCAGTTGTATTTGCTTGTGATAAGTTCAGACCTTATACTTGATTCTAAAGTTACTGTTCACACTGATCATGCTACTATTAAATATATTATGGAAAAGAAAGATCCTAAACCTAGACTTATTAGATGGGTTCTCTTGCTACAATAATTTGATTTGCATATTATTGATAGAAAGGGAGCTGAGAACCCCGTTGCAGACAACTTGTCTAGGTTAGAGAATGTTCTTGATGACCCGCTACCTATTGATGATAGCTTTCCTGACGAACAATTAGCTGTCATAAATGCTTCTCGTACTGCTCCATGGTATGCTGATTATGCTAATTATATTGTTGCTAAATTTATACCACCTAGTTTCACATACCAGCAAAAGAAAAAGTTCTTCTATGACTTAAGACATTACTTTTGGGATGACCCACACCTTTATAAAGAAGGAGTAGATGGTGTTACTAGACGTTGTGTACCTGAGCATGAATAGGAACATATCCTACGCAAGTGTCACTCTGAGGCTTATGGAGGACACCATGCTGGAGATAGAAATGCACATAAGGTATTGCAATCCGGCTTTTATTGGCCTACTCTCTTCAAAGATGCCCGTAAGTTTGTCTTGTCTTGTGATGAATGTCAAAGAATTGGTAATATTAGTAGATGTCAAGAAATGCCTATGAATTATTCACTTGTTATTGAACCATTTGATATTCGGGGCTTTGATTATATGGGATCGTTTCCTTCCTCTAATGGGTACACACATATTTTAGTTGTTGTTGATTACGTTACTAAGTGGGTAGAAGCTATTCCAACTAGTAGTGCTGATCATAACACCTCTATTAAGATGCTTAAAGAAGTTATTTTTCCGAGGTTTGGAGTCCCTAGATATTTAATGACTGATGGTGGTTCACATTTTATGCATGGTGCTTTTCGTAAGATGCTTGCTAAGTATGATGTTAATCATAGAATTTCATCTCCATATCATCCACAGTCTAGTGGTCAAGTAGAACTGAGCAATAGAGAGCTTAAATTAATTTTGCAAAAGACTGTTAATAGATATAGAAAGAATTGGTCCAAGAAACTTGATGATGCATAATGGCCTTATAGAACTGCATATAAAAATCATATGGGTATGTCTCCGTATAAGATGGTTTATGGAAAAGCATGTCACTTACCTCTCGAACTAGAACATAAGGCATATTGGGCCATTAAAGAGCTCAATTATGATTTCAAACTTGCAGGTGAGAAGAGGCTTTTTGACATTAGCTCACTTGATGAATGGAGAACCCAGGCTTATGAGAATGCCAAACTGTTTAAAGAAAAAGTTAAAAGATGGCACGACAAAAGGATACAAAAACGTGAGTTTAATGTAGGTGATTATGTATTGTTATACAACTCTCGTTTAAGATTTTTTGTAGGAAAAATCCTCTCTAAATGGGAAGGTCCTTATGTCATCGAGGAGGTCTATCGTTTCGGTGCCATAAAAATCAACAACTTCGAAGGCACAAATCCAAGGGTGGTGAACGGTCAAAGAATCAAATATTGTATCTCAGGTAATCCCATAAATATTGAAACTAATGTTATTGAAACCTTAACCCTGAGGAATATATAAGGGAAACTTTCCAGAATGTTTCAGACTCCGAAAACGAATAGGTATGAGGTACGGTAAGTAAACCGACTCCAAAATAGTTCTAATAGCAATTTTTCTCTGTTTTGGAATATTTAAGAAAATAGTAAAATAAGAAGCAGTCCGGGATGGACACGAGGCTTCCACGAGGGTGGAGGTGAAAGTGCGTTATATCGACTAGAGGGGGTGAATAGGCGATTTTTATGAAATTCTTCACTGAGAAATTTGCCGGTGAGGAAATTCCTTAGCGAAGAACTACTAGCAGCGGAATAAGTACTCAAAAGTAAATATAACAGAACACAAGCATAGTCATCATGATGAAATGAAGACAGGCACAGAGTACAGGAAGCGTAAGCACAGGATAACACAGGATGAAGACAAACAGACTGAAGAAATTGAACTGAGGAAATTAAGAAAGTCTTCAGTCAAAGTCTTCAAACACAGATATGAACAAACACACAACACAGTTATGAGGAAATGAAAGAGTTGAGGAAACAGAACCAGTAAGCTTGGTGAAGACAATGATTTGGTAGACTAGTTCCAGCTGTTGTCTCAGTTGCACGTCTGCTTGGAGCGGCTGAGTATTTAAACTCGAGGACACACAGTCCCAGACAGCCAGTCCTGAACACGCAGCTCAGGACACCAAGTCCTCACCGTATTCTCCTTGAACTAAGGTCACACAGACCTCGTCTAATCACTCGTGGTAAGTCTTCAGGTGACTTCTGAACCTTCACAAACTTGGTCACTCGGTGATCCACAATTCCTCTTGGATGCTCTAGACCATGACGCCTAACTGTCTGGAAGAAGCACGGTCTTCAAAGGTAACAAGCGTCGGATCCACGCAGGATCAATCTCTTCAGTGATGCTCAATCACTTGGGGTTTGTAGGTGTTTGGGTTTTGGGTTTTTCCTCACTTGATGATTTTCGCTCAAAGTCCTCGGAGGATGGGTTGCTCTCAAATGACAAGTGTCAGTTTCTCTCGGAGCAGCCAACCAGCTAGTGGTTGTAGGGGGAGGCTATTTATAGCCTAGGGAGCAGCCCGACATGATAAGACATAAATGCCCTTCAATGATATGACCGTTAGGTGGATAGATATTTTGGGACAGCTGGCGCAAAGCACAGCAACGGTCGGAATTTTGAGTAGCAAAATCCTCAGGGTTATCATGTTCCTCAATGTGTAGGCAATCCGCACTAGCGAATTCCTAACTCCTCAGTCAGAACAAATTCCTCAGAGACCAGAAGAACTTCTCTGACACTGAAGAATATGACTGGACTGTATGAGATTTCCAAAGGCTTCACTCGAAGGGATTGGTAGGTGTAGGATTTTGAGTTGAGCATCACATGGAAATATTTCCTTAGTATTCCTCGACCCCCTTTAACAGTACAGTGTTTCCTATGACTCAAGAAAGAGAAAATGAAACTACGAAAACAAAAGTATTCACGCTTCATGTTCCTCGAATGAATACCAAGTCTTCAAGGTCACAGCAATTTCTTCACTTTCAATGTCTTCAGAAATTCAAAGTCTTCAGTCGAAGAACTTCATTTTTAGGGGTCGACTTTCTCTGTAAATATCAAACTCCTCATAGACTTATAGACCTGTGTACACTCACAAATGCATTAGTCCCTTAACCTATAAGTCTTCAATACACCAAAATCACTAAGGGGCACTAGATGCACTTACAATCTCCCCCTTTTTGGTGATTGATGACAATATAGGTTAAGTTTTCAACGGGGATAAACATATGATGAGTAAATACTAATATTGAGGAATTTGATTGCAAGATATAGAAGAACTCCCCCTGAATATGTGCATGGTGAGGTATTTGCTTTTAAAGCATTGCACACTTGAAGAGTAGAATCATGGAGATCTCCCCCTATATCTTGTAATTCATACACACATTTGACATATCATAATGAAGAATTTGAAATGCATGATGAAATATGGTGACTGATGTAATTCAGCAAGCGTGCATTAGCATATATGAGGAATAAGCATGCAGAAAAACATATCAAAAATATCAGAGCACCATTGGGTTTAAGTTTACAACTTGATCCAATAAAGTCTCAGAAGAACGAGAGTTGTAACTTGAAAAAAAATGCCCATATAGAAAGACCCGCTTGAAGACTAACTCAAAATTCTCCCCCTTTGTCATCAAATGACCAAAAGGATCGAACATGAGGACTAACACCCCTGAAGAATATCAAGTTGATGAAGGAGCGCCAGCATTGTTAGGGTCGTTTGTCGTAGTAGGGCCTGCCGCAGTGTCGTCCAAGTCTTCATTCTCATCAGTGTCTCGCGATGAAGAATATGAGCTGGCCACCAAGGAAGGAACCTTGACCTTCTTGAATTTCTTCGGTGGAGGTGCAGATGAGTCAAAATCTTCCTTGAGACCCATTTTCTTCAAATCTTCTTCACCATACATATGTGACAGTATTGCCCAGGTGCGACCGAAGACTTCATGGAGGTAGTAATGGTTTTTCTTCACTTCATTGTGTGTAGCAGTCATGTTGTGAAGAAATGAACCACACTGACGCTTAACCCATTTATGATTTCGATCCACCTTCTGGTGAAGACTAAGCAGAAGCTCACGATCAATCATCATACAAGGAGCAGTGGCTTGAGGAGTAGACTTGGTGCATTGGCAGAGTCATGTGTGGCAGAGTCATCATTGGTGGAATAAGAGGTAGCTTTGCGAAACTGTCCATCCAATGGATGAATGCCTTCATCTATAACAGCTGGTGCCTTGCCCTTTCCATCAACTGAGTAATAGGTCTTCTTGAGGACTTCAATCGGGGGCAAGTAGCTGACGCGATTCTGAAAATCAGCTTTGTAGTTGAGTGAAGACCTTGTCCTGAGGAATCTCATAATGCAAGGTGCATAAGGCTTCAGCTCAAACAGAGACAGTGCAACATTTGCCAGAGTCCTCATGAAGAAATCATGATAATTAACAGGAATGCCATGAACGATGTTGAATACCAGATTCTTCATGATGCCAACAATTTCCTCATCAGATGAGTCATGGCCTTTGATAGGACTCATTATCCTCGTAAGAATACGATAGATAGTTCTGGGCACATAGAGTAATTCCTTCACGAGGAATTTGGTTTGTGGGGCCTGACCTGGCTTCAAAGGTTTCATCAGAACCTGCATGTAGTGATTTATAAGCTCAGGTTCACTGTAGATGCAACGAGCTTCTTCAAGGGGAGGACTGAGTGGTAAGGCACGAAGCAATTCAGAAGCTGGTGTTGTGTAGTGAGTGTTCTCAGTCATCCAGTCCAGCACCTATGAATTCACATCTTCAGAATCTCTTGTGATGTGTAGCATTGCATAAATTGAAGAATTAGTTCTTCATTCCAATCATAGATGTCAGAGCAAAAGTTTAACAGTCCAGCGTCATGAAGAACACTGAGGACTGGCCCGAAACACGGCAGAGATTCCATATCCACGTGAGGAATGTGCTCATGGTAGAAGTTTTTCTCTTTGTTGAACAGCACTGAGTAATAGAAATTGGCTTGACTAGCAGTCCAGAAACGCCTCTTCCTAATGCGAGCAGAGTTATAAGGGTTGTAGTCTTCGAAGAATACATGCTCGCCGAAGAAATCATCAGCCTTGAACTTTTGCTTGCGTGAGAATGGATCCTTTGGCTTGGGCAGAGGAGTGTCAGTGAGTTGCATCACGACCTCAGGAATCACAATCTCAGGTTCTTCAGGCTGAGGAATTTCTGGTTCCTCTTCAGTGGCAGTTTGTGTCTTCAAATGTTCAGCAGCAGCAGTTTCTTTAGCGCTACTGGCTGGAATTTCTTCACGCACAGATGAAGTGGGGTGAGTTTCTTCAGAGCCCATTTGAACAGTTTGTGCAGGTGACTGAGGTATTTGCTGCAACGGTGTGAACATTGGAGAGTTTGGATGCTGACTTTCCCAGAATTCATCACTTATTACTTGTGTGGAGCAGCTAACGTCAACATCCTCATCTTCCATTTCTTCAACGCCAGGCTCTTCAGCTGTGAACTGAGGCATGGGCGAGGAGATGATAGGTGTTGAAGGGATCGTATCCACTTCAATTTCTTCATCAATCTGCTTTGACGAAGCAGCAGAATGATTTTCTTCATCAGATCCGCTAGGGATCTCATATTCTTCACCAAAAGGAACAAGGTCCTTTGATGGCATGGTTGAGATTGGAACAACATCAATGGGATTAGCAAATGAACTAGTCAAAGGCTTCATCATCTTCGGAGCTGAAGAATCTGAAGTAGCTGATACTTTCCTTTTCTTCACTACTGCACGCTCTGCAGCCTTGGTTTTCTTCACATCTGATGCAGATGGAAGTATCGGAGTTGGTGTTGGCGTAGGAGGAGCAGAGGAATCCGGTTGATTTTCTTCAGGCACAACTGATGCAGTTGCCCTGATTTCTTTAGTTTCTTCAGGCGCACCACTAGTGGATGCCCTGGCAATTTCTTCAGCGGCTGGAATGCAGTCATCAGCCCTGGAACTCACATTTTCTTCAGCAGCCTGATTGTCACCAGCGGTGCTGGCATTTTCTTTATTAGGCTGAGCAGATGCTTCAGCCTGAGGAATTTCCTGTTGCGTTGGGGCTGCAACATTGGAGGTGAACTGTTATGTTATCTTTACAAATCTGACTTTGGCTCCCAGCCAGTCAGCATAGTAGCGATCAAATTCATCACTCAGTTTCCTGATTTCAGATTGGAGAGCAACAAGTTCTTTAGGTGAAAGCTTCGGAACGTTTTGCTTCAAAAAAGCACTCTTTCTTGTACTACGCTTTCTTCACCCTCCTCCCCCGTTCAAATTTCCATTTCTTTTCATCAATGAAGTGAGTCAGTACATGACTTTGACCAGGAGTGAGGTTCAGCTCAGGCAGAGGTGTGTTGGGGTCCTTGTGCCACAAGTCAATGAAGTCTAGGATCAACTTGGGATCCAGCATTAATGGCACATTTGTTCCCTTGGCTCTAGCGGCCCTGACTTGCCTATCTCTGATGATTTCAGCAAGTTCATCATCATCAGCTTCGTCTTCTTCAGACGGCACTTGGAAGGTAACGTGCTTCTTCTAAGGACTAGGGCGAGGACCTCGTCGAGCAGTGGCCTTTGTATTCAGTAGTGAGGGTCCCGTTGAGGAATTTGGTGCAGCTGAGGAACTAGCTGAAGCTCCTGAGGCAATTGAGATGCCTGCAGTCCTTTGGCACGAGGCAAGATGCACAGGTGCTGAGGACTTTGTCAGAACAGCTGAGGAATTTGGAGGAGCTGAGGATTTAGAAGGAGCAGGAGCAGCATGAGGAATTTGCCATGAGGGCTTTGAGGATTCTGGCCGTGAGGGCATTGCTGAGGAATTTGGCCTTGAGGGCACTGTTGGTGAAGCACTTGGCTTGCGCGCAGGCTTCTTTGACATAGCCTTCTTCGGCTTGACAGCAGAGGCCTCAGCAGAGGCAGCAGCAGCAGAGTCTTTATTGAATTTCCTCACTGCTTCTCTGGCTTGCCTGGCCAGCTTGGCTTGGCGCTTTGTCCATTCGTCAGGATAATCCTCACCGCGCTTGAGGCTGGTGGGATCAGCTATTTGGCCAGGTGCCAATGGAGGTCTTGGGCATGGAGGATTGAGTGTGAATTTCTTCATGTACTTGGGAGTAACATACCTGTACTCCCTCCACTCTCTTGCCCATCTCCTCTCTATCTTCTGAATGCGCACCTTGTGCTCATTCTTGGTTTCCTCAGGAGGTGTGCAGTACCCAGCATATATTTCATCAGGGATCTCAAAAGCAGTATTGACCTCAGCCCTCTTTCCTCCTTTCTGTGGCTTTTTACCGTTAGCCATTTTCTTCAGTTGAGGAATTTGAAAAATTGAATTCTCTGAAGAAGTATGCAACTTTTCTTCGAGGAACGCTACAAATGAGTTAAGTTGATGAGAACCTAGTGATTCAGCAGCTGAAATGAGTACCTGTGAACAGAGTATAGTTGCGAGGAATTTGGAGAGGTCATATGCGTTCTCAGAAGGTTTTGTAAAAAGAACAAGTTTGAGGAATTTGACCAGATGAGTCTTGAAGAATTTCACTAAGCGTTCTTTGTCTTAGGTTCCAGAGATGTGTAGATAAAAAATCCACACATTTGAGGAATCTTGAAGAAAAACATAGCTTATAGAAACGAATCAAGAACAGATGATATGAGAGGTGTTTTAGTGTGTGAAGATTTGAAGAAAAACACCTTTGAAGATTTTATAGATAATCATTTGAATCAACGAGGGCAGTAAAAGTAACTTTTAATTACCCTAGATGAAGAACATGACGAACAGTGAGGTGGAGAGGTGAAGTTCGTCTGTGTAGATCTTCCACGCCCAAAATTGGCAGAGGAAGACGGCTACGGCGGCGGCGGAGTGAAGATTTCCGCGGCCGGCGCGAGTACGACGGCGACGAGGTCGAGGCAGTGAAGCTCTTCCTCACCGGCGATGATGAAGTAGTAGCGGCGCTAGGGTTTGAGAATCTCGAGCTAGAGAGAGGTCGAGCGGAGTAAAAGAAGTGAGGAAGGGGAAGAGGGGTATTTATAGCCACGGTGAAAAACTGTTCGCCCGAAGAAATTGGACGAACATTCCCCTGACCCTTCTCATTCGCTTGACATGTGTCACCCACGTACTGAGAGGTGGAGATCGTGTGCGATCATGGGTGAAAGGATAAGTGTATCGTGGGATGCGGAACGGTTTGAGCGGCAAAGCCAAAAATTTAGATAAGATAGTTTTTAAAGTTCCGTTCGCAATTTCTTCAGCTGACAAGGACACAGTGAAGATTTTGAACGAGTTTCAAATAGAACACAGATGAAGAATTTGTGAACAGATTGGGTTGAGTTTAGCATAGAGTGGGAAAGGGTCCGATCACATTTACTTAGCAGAAAAACCAACTTGAAGAATTAGCAATAAGTGAATGCTGTAGAGGACATAAACTTATATATATATAGCCAATGAAGAAAAACGACGGAAACAGTGAAGACAATGCAAAGTTGAAGAATATGAACAATTGAGGAATTTCAACTTTTGGTGGTGGCATGACCCACCGTATAAGAATGATGATTTCAGACACTGCGTACAATTATCGTAGGGTTCTGAGGTTCAAATTATTCGTTAATTTCTTCACACTAAGAGTGTTATTCTTCATTGATTGAGGAAAAATGTTTCTTCATGTGTTGCACATCTAAGTCATCAATTTTGCATAAGTGTTAGGATGAGTGTCCTTTTCAAACAACATTCGAAGATTCTAGGATATTTAGCTCACACCGCAACTTGCTAAATCTCTTCTCATTCAAGGGCTTTGTGAAGATATCGGCTAGCTGTTCTTCAGTCTTCACATGCTCAATAGAAATGTCGCCCTTCAACACATGGTCACGAAGAAAATGATGACGAATCTGAATGTGCTTAGTCTTCAAGTGCTGAACTGGGTTGTGAGCAATCTTGATGGCACTCTCATTGTCACAGAAGAGAGGCACATTCTTCATGTTGACGCCGTAGTCCTTGAGAGTTTGCTTTATCTATAGCCATTGAGCACAGCAAGAACCAGCGGCAATGTACTCAGCTTCAGCAGTAGATAGTGATACGCAGTTCTATTTCTTCGAGGACCAACAGACCAAAGATCGTCCGAGCAAATGACATGTACCAGATGTTGACTTGCGGTCCACACGATCACCAGCATAGTCAGAGTCAAAATATCGAATGAGATCAAAAGCCGAGCCCTTGGGGTACCATAATCCAAGTGTTGGTGTGTGAGCTAGATATCAAAGAATATGCTTCACAGCCTTATGGTGTGATTCCTTCCGTGTAGCTTGAAATCAGGCACACATGCAAACACTAAGCATTATATCTGGCCTAGATGCACATAAGTACAATAAAGAACCAATCATGAAGTGGTATACCTTATGATCGAAGTCAATACCATTTTCATCAGTGCACATATGGCCATTTGTGGGCATCGGAATTTTGACACCGTTGCAATCTTGCATGCCGAATTTCCTCAGTACATCCTTGAGGTATTTCTCCTGAGATATGAATATGCCATTGCGTTGTTGACGAATTTGAAGACCTAGGAAGAATTTCAACTCTCCCATCATAGACATTTGATATTCTTAACTCATCATATAGGCAAATTCATCACTATAACGTTGGTCAGTACAGCCAAAGATAATATCATCAATATATACTTGGCACACAAACAATTCACCATCATAAGATTTAGTGAAAAGAGTAGGGTCGAGTGAACCGGGTTTGAAGACTCTCTTCATGAAGAATTCCTTCAAGGTATCATACCACGCCCGAGGGGCCTGCTTGAGGCCATAGAGGGCCTTGTTGAGTCTGAAGACTTTGTCAGGATTCTTTGGATCTTCAAAACCTGGGGTTGAGCAACATATACTTCTTCCTCAAGCTTACCATTGAGGAATGCACTTTTCACATCCATTTGATATAAAGTGATATCATGATGGTTAGCATAAGCAAGTAATATGCGAATAGCCTCAAGTCTAGCAACAGGTGCAAAAGTTTCATCGAAATCAATTCCTTCAACCTGTGTGTAGCCTTGAGCTACAAGCCATGCCTTATTCCTCACCACAAGACCATTTTCATCTTGCTTGTTGCGGTAGATCCACTTTGTGCCAATTATATTGTGCTTGCGAGGATCTGGACGTTTGACCAGTTCCCAGACATTGTTGAGCTTGAACTGATGTAATTCTTCTTCCATGGCCTGAATCCACTCAGGCTCCAGAAATGCTTCATCTACCTTAGTGGGCTCTGTGATAGAGACAAAGGCATAGTGCCCACAAAAGTTAGATAAATGTGAAGCTTTTGAGCGTGTGAGAGGACCTGGCGCTTTGATGTCATTGATGATCTTTTCAACTTGCACTTCTTTTGCAATGCGAGGATGAGCTGGTTGTCGTTGAGGAATTTGATCGGCATTCTCTTCAGCACCATTTTCTTCAGTATTTTCTTCAGGTGCATTAGCTCGACGTTCTTCATGTTCTGGAATGAATTCTTCAGCAGATTCTTCAGTAGGAATGACATCCTCAGTAGCCTTGAACTTGATAGTTTCCTCAGGTGCTGGTTCATCTATCACAGTAGGTAGGTGCTCTCTTTGCGAGCCATTTGTTTCATCGAACCGCACATCTACAATTTCAACAACCTTGTGAAGAACGTTGTTGAAGACTCTGTAGGTGTGCGAGTCCTTTCCGTAACCAAGCATAAAACCTTCATGTGCTTTCAGTGCAAATTTTGAGTTGTGATGAGGATCTCTAATCCAACATTTAGCACCGAAGACTTTGAAATAACTTACATTGGGTTTCTTATCAGTGAGGAGTTCATAGGCAGTCTTCTTGAAGAATTTGTGAAGATATACTCTGTTGATGATGTGGCACACAGTATCAATTGCCTCAGTCCAGAAACGACGAGGCGGTTTGTATTCATCAAGCATAGTGCGTGCCATCTCAACAAGAGTCATGTTCTTGCGCTCCACGACGCCATTCTGCTGAGGAGTGTAAGGAGCAAATAACTCATGAGTAATACCAAGTTCATCAAGATAGTCATCGAGACCAGAATTCTTGAACTCAGTGACATTGTCACTTCTGATGTGCTTGATCTTCACACCAAAGTTGGTTGAAGCCCTTGAGGAAAATCGTTTGAAGACTTCCTGCCCTTCATGTTTGTAAGTAACAAGGTGTACCCATGTGTAACGAGAGTAATCATCAACAATAACAAAGCCATATTGATATGCTTCATTTGAAACAGCAGAATAATGATTAGGACCGAAGAGATCCATGTGAAGCAATTCAAATGGGCGAGTAGTGGCTATGATAGTCTTCGTTGGATGCTTGGCCTCACAGGCTTCACAGGCTCCGCATAGGTGATCCTTGAGGAATTTGACATTCTCGATGCCAATGACATGCTTATTCTTCACAAGCGTGTGCAAATTCCTCATGCCTGCATGACCAAGTCGTCGATGCCAGAGCCAGCCTTCTGAAGCTTCTGCAAGTAGGCACACGGCTGGTTGTGGTCCTGTAGAGAAATCAACAATATACAGGTCTCCTCTCCTAAAGCCTTTGAAGACTTTGGAATTGTCAGCTTCCATAACCACAACACAACGATACTTGCCAAAGACAACAACCGTATCAAGATCACAAAGCATTGAGACAGACATAAGGTTGTATCCTAAGGACTCGACAAGCATGACTTTGTCCATGTGTCGATCCTTTGTGATCGCAACCTTACCTAGACCCAATACCTGACTTTTTCCTTTGTCGGCAAACATGATATGCTTCAGATGTGACAGAGATAATGGAGCATCCATCAATAGATTCTTGTCACCAGTCATGTGATTTGTACATCCACTATCGAGGACCCACTCAGTGGCTTTGGGTTGATCATCCTGCAGATGAATTAGTGCAGCTTACAAACTCATATACTTCATCAGTGAAGAATATGACATCCATTCATCAGATCAATTTCATCAAGCAATAGAACAGATAAAGCAGTATGAGGACATGAGAAATGAAAGTTCATTTCTTCATGATTAGCCTGCGTCCTATCAGGCATACTCAGGTCTCCAGCAAATTCTTCAGACGATTACGTATGTCTGGAGACCTGACCCTGCAGAAGAGATTAGTTCTTTTTCTTCACCACCCACATCTGAAGGGGTGGCAAAGAGTTCATCACTCTGCGAGCTCCATAAGAGAAGGATGGCATAGAAGCCAGTCCATTTCGTTTCACATAAGAGGGGTTAGAGTAAGCATAAGAGTAAGCAGAGAAATTCTTCGAGGACTTATGGACATAATGATTTGAAGAATAATGCACATATCCATAATCCTTAGATCTTCCCTGCGAAACAGACGGGTTAGCACGATGATGTTCATATGAGGACTTTGATCCTTTTGAGGAATATGATTCATGTGAGGAGTTTGGTCCGTATGAGGACTTGGATCCATATGAAGAATTTGATCTGGGGTTCCTATTCTTCACAGGTGGCGTCATGATGACATTCACCTAAAGATTTTCAAGGCATCTTTTGGGAACCCAGATTTTCTTCATAGGAGGACCGTTCCTGCAGTTAGTGCCAACATATCTAGCAAATACTTCACCATTCTGATTTTTGAACAGTTTATAGTTGGAGTCAAATGACTCATCATCAGAACGACGAGATTCACATGCAAATCTAGATAAGTTAGATGGATCAACTGGAGGTCCCTTTGCAGCAACCCATGTAGTTTTAGGGTACTGCTCAGGCTTCCAATATGTACCATCAGCATTGAGTTTCCTCTCAAAAGCAATACCCTCTTTCCTAGGGTTCCTGTTGAGGATCTGCTTTTTAAGCACATCACAAAGAGTCTGATGCCCTTTGAGGCTTTTGTACATGCCTGTCATGTACAATTCCTTCAGCCCTGCATCGTCAGTGATACTAGCAATGTCCTCAGATGAGGAATTAGTGATAGCAGAGGCATGTGAAGAATTTGAAACATTAGCAGCATTTGAACATTCAGGTGAAGAATTAGCAGATTCACGTTCAATGCACTTCAAGCATGGAGGAACAAATTCTTCCTGAGAAGCGTTGATTTGTTGAGCAAGTAATGAATCACGCTCCTTCTGAAGATCTTCATAACTCACTCTTAACTTCTCAAGGTCTTGCTTTCTTTGAAGAAATTCATAAGAAAGCTTCTCATGATCAGATAAGATAGTGTTATGATGACCTTGAAGATTGTCAAACCTAGTCTGAAGTCTTTGAATATTTTCAATCAAGGCTTTAGTGCGATCCATTTCTTCACCCAGCATATCATCACTTTTGTCTAGCATGTTTTGAACCTTTTCAAGAGCCCTTTGTTGTTTTACAGCAATCTTAGCAAGTTTAGAATAGCTGGGCTTAAGGTTTTCATCAGATTCATGCTCACTTGATTCAGAGGAGGTATATTTGAGTACCTTGGCACCCTTTGCCATGAAGCAATAGGTGGGAGCATAGTCATCATTGCCTTCATCAGCCTTGTTGGTGAGGTCATTTTCTTCAATGTTGAAGATAGACTTGCTGACGAATGCAGTAGCGAGAGCTAGGCTCGCCACTCCAGATTCGGACTCCTCAGATGTCTCCTCTTCCTCATTTTCTTCAAATTCAGCCTCAGAGTCCATTTCCTTGCCAATGAATGCCCTAGCCTTCTTGGAGCTGCTCTTCTTGTGATATGAAGACTTTTAGGATTTTGATGATGAAGATTTTGTGGATTTCTTCTTTTTCTTCGCATCATCAGAACTGTAATCCTTGTATTTCTTCTTCTTTGATTCCTTTTCCCACTGAGGATAATCTTGAATGTAATGTCCAGGTTTCTTGCACTTGTGATAGAGCCTCCTCTTGTAGTCACTGGATGAGGAATCATTGCTCCTTGAGGGTCTTCCAAAGCGACCACGTCTTGAGAACTTTTGGAACTTCTTCACAAGCAGAGCCAGATCATGGCTTAGTTCTTCAGGATCAGCAAGGCTGCTACCAGAGTCTTCATCTTCGGACTCAGATACTTCCTTGGCCTTCAGTGCGCGTGATCTGCCATAGCTCGAACCATAGAGATCTCTGTTTTCAGCAAGTTGGAACTCATGAGTATTTAGCCTCTCAAGAATATCAGCGGGATCAAGTGACTTGTAATCAGCACGTTCTTGTATCATCAATGCCAGAGTGTCAAATGAGGAATCAAGCGATCTCAGCAATTTCTACACCACCTCATGGTCGGTGATGTCAGTGGCACCAAGTGCTTGAAGCTCATTTGAGATGTCAGTGAGGCGATCGAAGGTTTGTTGAACATTTTCATTGTCGAGTCTTTTGAAGCGGTTGAAGAGATTGCGAAGAACATGAACTCGAGAGTCACGCTGTGTTGAGACTCCTTCATTCACTTTGGACAACCTATCCCAGATAAGCTTCGCTGTCTCCAACGCACTCACTCTGCCATACTGTCCTTTGCTCAGATGGCCACATATGATATTCTTTGCTTGAGAGTCGAGTTGCTTGAATCTCTTCACATCAGCAGCATTCGGAGAAGGTGTGACTGAGGGAACACCATTTTCCACAACATACCAGAGATCGTTATCAATTGCCTCAAGATGCATTCGCATCTTATTCTTCCAGTAGGGGTAGTCCGTCCCATCGAAGGTAGGACAACCAGCAGAGACCTTGATCATACCTGCGGTCGACAGAACTAAAACTCCAGGCGGTTAAACCAAAATCACACAGAACAAGGGAGTACCTTGCTCAGATACCAATTGAAAGTGCGTTATATCAACTGGAGGGGGTGAATAGGCGATTTTTATGAAATTCTTCACTGAGAAATTTGCCGGTGAGGAAATTCCTTAGCGAAGAACTACTAGCAGCAGAATAAGTACTCAAAAGTAAACATATCCAAACACAAGCATAGTCATCATGATAAATGAAGACAGGCACAGAGTACATGAAGCGTAAGCACAGGATAACACAGGATGAAGACAAACAGACTGAAGAAATTGAACTGAAGAAATTGAGAAAGTCTTCAGTCAAAGCCTTCAAACACAGATATGAACAAACACAAAACACAGTTATGAGGAAATGAAAGAGTTGAGGAAATAGAACCAGTAAGCTTGGTGAAGACAATGATTTGGTAGACCAGTTCCAACTGCTGTCTCAGTTGTATGTCTGGTTGGAGCGGCTGAGTATTTAAACTCGAGGACACACAGTCCCGGACACCCAGTCCTGAACACGCAGCTCAGGACACCAAGTCCTCACCGTATTCTACTTGAACTAAGGTCACACAAACCTCGTCCAATCACTCGTGGTAAGTCTTCAGGTGACTTCTGAACCTTCACAAACTTGGTCACTCGATGATCCACAATTCCTCTTGGATGCTCTAGACCATGACGCCTAACCGTCTAGAAGAAGCACAGTCTTCAAAGGTAACAAGCGTCGGATCCATGCAGGATCAATCTCTCCAGTGATGCTCAATCACTTGGGGTTTATAGGTGTTTGGGTTTTTCCTCACTTGATGATTTTTGCTCAAAGTCCTTGGAGGATGGGCTGCTCTCAAATGACAAGTGTCAGTTTCTCTCGGAGCAGCCAACCAGCTAGTGGTTGTAGGGGGCGGCTATTTATAGCCTAGGGAGCAGCCCGACATGATAAGACATAAATGCCCTTCAATGATATGACTGTTAGGTGGATAGATATTTTGGGACAGCTGGCGCATAGCACAGCAACGGTCGGAATTTTGAATAGCAAAATCCTCAGGGTTATCATGTTTCTCACTGTGTAGGCAATCCGCACTAGCGAATTCCTAACTCCTCAGTCAGAACAAATTCCTCAGAGACCAGAAGAACTTTTTCTCTGTCACTGAAGAATATGACTGGACTGTATGAGATTTCCAAAGGCTTCACTCGAAGGGATTGGTAGGTGTAGGATTTTGAGTTGAGCATCACATGGAAATATTTCCTTAGTATTTCCTCGACCCCCTTTAACAGTACGGTGTTTCCTATGACTCAAGAAAGAGAAAATGAAACTATGAAAACAAAAGTCTTCACGCTTCATGTTCCTCGAATGAATACCAAGTCTTCAAGGTCACACCAATTTCTTCACTTTCAAAGTCTTCAGAAATTCAAAGTCTTCAGTCGAAGAACTTCATTTTTAGGGGTCGACTTTCTCTGTAAATATCAAACTCCTCATAGACTTATAGACCTGTGTACACTCACAAACGCATTAGTCCCTTGACCTATAAGTCTTCAATACACCAAAATCACTAAGGGGCACTAGATGCACTTACAGGAGGGCGCGCCCTACCCCCTGGCACGCCCCCTGCCTCGTGGGCAACTCGTGCGCTCTCCAGACCCCATTTTCTTGCACGATACTGATACGTCTCCAACGTATCTATAATTTTTGATTGTTCCATGCTATTATATTATCTATTTTGGATGATAACTGGCTTTATTTTACACTTTTATATTATTTTTGGGACTAACCTATTAACCAGAGGCCCAACCCAAATTGCTGTTTTTTTGCCTATTTCAGTGTTTCATAGAAAAGGAATATCAAACGGAGTCCAAACGGAATGAAACCTTCGGGAACGTGATTTTTGGAACAAACGTGATCCAGAGGACTTGGAGTGGACGTCAAGCAATCAACGAGGGGGCCACGAGGCAGGGGGCGCGCCCTCCATCCTTGTGGGCCCCTCGTTGCTCCACCGAGCTACTTCTTCCTCCAATATATATCCATGTACCCCGCAAACATCCAGGAGCACCATGAAAACCTAATTCCACCGCCGCAACCTTCTGTACCCAAGAGATCCCATCTTGGGGCCTTTTCCGGAGCTCCGCCGGAGGGGGAATTGATCACGGAGGGCCTCTACATCAACTCCATGGCCCCTCCGATGATGTGTGAGTAGTTTACTTCAGACCTTCGGGTCCATAGCTAGTAGCTAGATGGCTTCTTCTCTCTCTTTGGATCTCAATACAAAGTTCTCCTCGATTCTCTTGGAGATCTATTCGATGTAACTCTTCTTTTTGCGGTGTTTTTGTCGAGATCTGATGAATTGTGGGTTTATGATCAAGTTTATCTATGAACAATATTTGAATCTTCTCTGAATTCTTTTATGTATGATTGGTTTATCTTTGCAAGTCTCTTTGAATTATCAGTTTGGTTTGGCCTACTAGATTGATCTTTCTTGCAATGGGAGAAGTGCTTAGCTTTGGGTTCAATCTTGCGGTACTCGATCCCAGTGACACAAAGGGAAACGACACGTATTGTATTGTTGCCATCGAGGATAAAAAGATGGGGTTTATATCATATTGCATGAGTTTATCCCTCTACATCATGTCATCTTGCTTAAGGCGTTACTCTGTTCTTATGAACTTAATACTCTAGATGCATGCTGGATAGCGGTCGATGTGTGGAGTAATAGTAGTAGATGCAGAATCATTTTGGTCTACTTGTCTCGGACGTGATGCCTATATACATGATCATACCTAGATATTCTCATAATTATTCGCTTTTTTATCAATTGCTCGACAGGAATTTGTTCACCCACCGTAATACTTATGCTATCTTGAGAGAAGCCACTAGTGAAACCTATGGCCCCCGGGTCTATTTTCCATCATACAAGTTTGCGGTCTATTTTATTTTGCTATCTTTTACTTTCAATCTATATCATAAAAATACCAAAAATAATTATCTTATTATTATCATCTCTATCAGATCTCACTCTTGCAAGTGGGCGTGAAGGGATTGACAACCCCTTTATCGCGTTGGTTGCGAGCTTCTTATTTGTGTGTGTAGGTACGAGGTGACTCGCGCATGGTCTCCTACTAGATTGATACCTTGGTTCTCAAAAAGTGAGGGAAATACTTACGCTGCTTTACTGCACCACCTTTTCCTCTTCAAGGGAAAACCAACGCAGTGCACAAGAGGTAGCAAGAAGGATTTCTAGCGCCGTTGCCGGGGAGATCTACGCCAAGGCAAGACATACCAAGTACCCATCACAACTCTTATCCTTCGCATTACATTATTTGCCATATGCCTCTCATTTTCCTCTCCCCCACTTCACCCTTAACGTTTTATTCTTCTCTTTCCCATTTGTTTTCTTGTACCATGGCCGGTTCAAAAAGTGCTAAGGGTTCTCTCCTGGGTTTTACCTTGGATAGTCCCTCTGTCCTCTCTAAGCTCATAAATAATGATGCTATGGAGAGACCTACCGGGGTTATCAATCAGACTTTGAATAATTTTGATGAAGATGATCCCAAAATTTTTCGTTATTTACTTGATGAATCTTTGAAAGACGCTTGGGATAGGCTATTAAGAATTCGAGCTAGCTATGTGCCCCAGTATCAAATTGAGGTTTACCTGAAAAGCTTTTATATCGGTTTACCCTCTTCATTCAAGCAAGTTCTAGATTCTATCTTTGAAGAAGGTTTTCTTGAGGGGGATCCCATTGATACTTATGAAAGGATGAAAACTATATTTGGGCACCCCATGAGTGAGAAGGTTGAATCTACCTCTCTTTTG